>NC_052537.1:1004828-1114220 GCF_016699485.2 Gallus gallus
GGTCTGGAAGGGAAACCTTTCTCCCGGTGGCTTTTGGTGTGGGGAGGCCTTTGGGGTAATCTGGTGGACCAGAAGGTGGACGGGAGCCGGCAGTGCATGCTTGCAGCCTGGAAGGCCAACTCTCTCCTGGGCTGCCATTAAACTCACAAAGCATCTACCTTTGATAGAGAAGCTTACAAAAGACAAACAACTTCTTCTGGGAATGTAAAGGTTTTAGCTCTGGAGTGGAAACTTGGATATAGTTGCGGTAGGTGAAAACACAGAAATGCAAACGGAGAGTTCTCCTAGAGCTCATGTAGCGGTCTTATGTATGGTGGGGTGAACGACCCCTGCTTTGCTTTTGGCTCAAAGCTTGCTTTCGCAGGCATTTCTGGAGGTGGTGCAGTCACCAACCCTGGGGGTGTTCAAGAAACACTGAGCTTTTGTACCTAGGGGCGTGGAGTCATGGGACGTATTGGTGATAGGTGGATGGTTGGAGCCCTTGGAGGTCATTTCCAGCCTTGCTGATTCCCTGAGTCCTGTTTCTTAGCTCCAGAATTCCCATTGTCTCCTTCCCAAGGTTCAACAGGTATTTGGTCGACGGGGTGTAACGCCTCTCATGCACAAAGAAGACATTTGGGAATTGGGATGGATTTTATTGACATGATTGGTGACAGGGTGACAATGGTGACAGACCCCTCATGCTTGTGCAGACCCAATGTGTCCCGATGAAGGGCCGCAGTGTGTTGTGGGGTCAGAAAAGGCGGGCTTAGGTGGACGGATGCCAAGGGCAGTCGCCAGCTCTCCAGGCAGGACCCAGTGAAGGATGTCCTTCTGCAGCACAAACAGGGTGAAGAAGACAAGCTTGCAGGCAGCAGCCCAAGAACAGCAGAAACGCCCCTGCAGAACAGAAGAAGGTGAGTCAGATCTGGGGGCACGTTTGTCACAGCACTTTCCATCCAGCCCCGGCAAATGCCGTGACATGTGCCATACAGGGAGCAAGGGAATCTGTCGTAGGTCTGGCACAGGGCTGCCAAGATCGCCACCCCACCTGCTCTCCCACCCAGGACCCTAAGCAATACTGAAGCATTTTATCTCCAAAAAGTCAAAAGCTCTGCCTGATGGTCTCTGGACCCCAGGGCGACTCACCGCAGCCAGGTAGTTACAAGTGGGTGCTTCTGTGCTGCCGTCTGCTCATCCTAGAGGACAAAGCAAAGCAGGGCCACGCGTTGGGGTGAGCGCAGGTTTGGGCACTCGGAAGCCCTCCTTCGTCCCCACAACCAGAGGGAGGCCCATATCCCCTGCGGTGGCCCGGAGGTGAGCCTTCCCTCCCCAAGGCCCCGGTGGGGCTTTCTCCCTTACCAATCGCACTGCCACTGCCTCCTGCATCAGGGAACTCATGTGCTCTTCCCTGCGTGTCATCTTCCTCCTGCTACAGACACGGGGAGTTTGGTGTGTGAGAAGAGGCCTCGGCCGGCACCAGGACCTCACCCCCTCCCCACGCCCCCCATCCCAAGGTGGCCACGGGGACCCGAGGCAGCTGCCCGGCCTCTGCTGGAGCTGGGGCGGGCACCTCTGGGTGCCAGACCTGCACAGGCCCGGCCTTCCCGAGCTCCAGCCGACGGCCCAGATGGCTGGGGGCTGCTGGGATCCCAGCTCCCCCCTGCCTCAGGTCTGGGCTGTGCTGCTACTTACGGGGCAGTGCGCTTTTCGACCCTCCGTTGTGCCTTCTGGAGTTTTTTCATCTCCATCTCCACGTCCTCCTTCAGTGCCTGGAGAAGGAAAGGGTCTGGTCAAGAGCCCGTCCTGTGTCTGCTGGCAGGGGGCTTTCCCCGATCAATGTGCTGCTCTCCATTCTCTCCCTCCCAACCTGCATACCTCACGGACTTTGGTCCTGCTCTCGGAGAACAGCTTGCCAGCTCCCGCAGACCTCTTCTTACACTGCAAGCAATGGGACCAGTTGCATGGATCGCAGGGTGGGAAAGGGTGTTTGCAGCCCATTGCCAGCGCACAGCAAGGCCAGGGTGGAGCAGGACAGCAAGCCCTGCGCGCCCTGGCTGCGTTGGCCCAGCAGCTCTGCCCTGCGGGTTTCTGCAGGTGGGTCACACACCTCCATGAGCTCCTGCAGCAGTGCGCCTGACTCAGCGTTGTCTTTCCATCAGTTTTTCACAGGTGTTCTTCTCTCCATGGCTTCACCTGCGCGCACAACAGGAGGCAGATCAGTGTGAGGGGCACGGCTGTGGGCATGGCGTGGACAGAACCCTATCCCAGTGCGCCATTAGCGCATGGGAGCTCACGCGTGCTCCTTTCCGGCTGTGCTTGGCACACCGGGTGTCCCACGTGCAGCCATGGCCTCTGCCATGAGTTGCCGGCAATGGGTACAGCTGCCAGCCCATGGCCGTGAGGCATGGCCTCATCCCCCCCTCCGGCAGGCACAGGCAGGCTCTTTCAGACCCGCCACGGCCATGCGCCGGCACAGCAAGAAGTGGAGACGAGGCCTGGTGCCAGGCAAGCTGCAGGGCTTCTTCTTACCACTCAGTGAGCACAGCTGCAGATGCGATTCGCAACAGTCCTTGACCACGCTGTGGGCTGGGAGGGCACCGGGGGCACTCTCTGCCTTCAGTCTCCTCTCCCAATCTCTCCCACCTCCTCGCAAGTGCCGGTGCTCAGCACCAAGTGCTCTCTGTGCCCAGGGAGCGGTGCTTCTGCTACTCTGCAGGGTGATTGCATCACAATGCTCTCACTGTGACGCGTGCCCCTCCGCCCATGGGGAAGCGCCGCTGCTCTGCTCGACTGGTGTGCAGAGCATCGGGAGGAGATGGACACCATGGAAAAGGAGGATGAGATAGGTATGTGAACTGGGGTTTCCAGTGGAGAGGAACAAGATGAGCTGAAGAGGTGATTCAAGATAGCTGGCGTGGCTTTGTTAAGGGCAGATTGTACCTGACCAATCTGGTGGCCTTCTGTGATGAAGTAATGGCATCTGTGGACAGGGGAAGGGCAACGCGTGTCATCTATCTGGACTTCTGCAAAGCCTTTGACGTGGTCCCTCCCCACATCCTTCTCTCTTAACTGCGGAGGTGTGGATTTGAAGGATGGACTGTTCAGTGGATTAGGAATTGGCTGATTGGACGCAACCAAAGGTTCTTGATGAATTTTTCTGTGTCAGGGTGGAGAGCTGGTTACAAGCAGTGTCCCTCTGGGGTCGGTCTTGGGACCGGTGCTCTTCAACATTTTTATCATCTTTATCTTTTTTGTAGAGTTTGCCTTTTTAATGTATTTTTGGCTTTCAAATTTTCTAGGTATTATTCAGAACTACAATCCCAGTGAAATACCTTTGGTTTGTTGTGAAGAAATGTTGAGGGAGCTGGGCTTGTTTATCTTGGGAAAGAGAAGGCGCTGGGGGACCTCTTTGTGGCCTTCCCCTCCTGTTTATATGCTCCCTACAAGTATTAGAATGGCTTTTTATGTGGGTGGATGGTTATCCGGACCAGGGGAGAATGGTTTTAAAACTGAGACAAGAGAGGTTTTTGTTAGATATTAGGAGAATCTTTTTCACCTGGAGGGTAGTGACGCACTGGAGGTTGCCCAAGGAGGTTGTGGATATGCAATTCGTGGAGGCATTCAAGGCCAGGTCTGGATGTGGCTCTGGACAGCCTCTTCTGGTGGTTGGCGACCCTGCACATAGCAGGGGTGGTTGAAACCAGATGGTCGTTGTGGTGCTTTTCAACCCAGGCCATTCTGTGATACTGTGAAAATGTTTTGATCCCATATATCAGTTGTCCATTTGCTTATTCCCTTCATGAGGACCGTTATTTTGAGGTAGAACAGAACCTGATACCATCTGCTGTGGAGGAACTTTTCTCTGAGCAGACTTGCTCTGGTGCCAGTGACAAAGTCACTCTTTCCTGTTCTTTAGGCAGAAAAACTTCGTTAAACAGGTCTGGTTTTTGTATCTCACAGTATCTCACAGGGAGTGCAGGCTGAGTACAGCAGCCTGTAAGTAAGAACACATTTTTATCTAGAAGCTTGAATTTCACTTCTCAGCAAGGACAGCCGGATTAGAATACATATTGTGATGAATACTTCATGTGCTTACTTTCTTGATTATTCATCTACTAATTCCAAAGGAGTGGAGCAAGGCTTTTAGCTTACATGCCAAAGCACCCTTGTTTGTTTGACTGCAGCAATGGAAGCAAAAGGTCCTGTTGCTTCAGTCCTTACATTTGTGTGCTGTGCCAACATACTACTTGAGCCTGGTGCTTCCATTCATTTGGGACTGTCATCATTAACAGGCACACGCTTTGCTATCCCCTTGGATTCTGAACGAGTTCTGAAATGTGGAACTTGGAGGTTTAAGGATGAGAAAACAAAAAACCAAGAGGGCACAATCAAAACATCTGAAAGGAACAAGCACAGTGAGTGGTGATACCAAGCAGATGTAATTTGTCTTACAGAGAGCTGCTTTAGCTCTTAAAAACAGATGTGTTCAACAAATGCTATTGATAATCCATCGGATCTGTGTAGCTTGCTAAAAAATGCAGGCCATGGCATGAAACTGTAAGCCTACTAAACCTCAAACTGCAAGACATCAGAAATCATGAGTTCCATTTGTTATGTATCCACAGTGGATTCCTGTGGCTAGTGTATGTGGTATTGTACAAAGGTAAACCACAGATACGACAGAAGAACAAGTGAGGAGGTTCCCTTTTTCCATCTCATACCCTACGTGAGATTTTGGCTTTATGTTGGAATTTTCCCTTCCTTTCCAGTTGCCATGTCTCTTTCCAACACCTGTGCATGCAGTGCAGGTGTGCCTAGCTCCTGTGGTACATTTCTGCTTGCTTATCATTGTTACTAAAATAAGGGCAGAAAATAAAGCCTTGGCAGCAGAGGGGCAACTGGGACTCAGCTTTCCACATAGAGGAGAGCACTTTCCTAGCTTTCTAGTTGAATAAATAAGGCTTTACGATCTCTTACTGAATTTTTCAGTGTCTTTGAAGACATTTCAGACAGATCTCGAGTATTCTTTATATTTTTAATTGAAAGTGAACCACTTAAGATTATTTCAGAAAACTAAACAGTTCCTTTGATTATTAATAATCAAAATGCCTGTAGTTTTGCTAACAATAATGCTACTTAAGCATCAAGTCATTTTAAGCATTTCTAGAGAAATTAAGGCATCTGCACGTGTCCGTGGAGCGAGAATGTCATGGAAAAAAATAGCAAGAATGAGTTATGCATAGAGATTTTTGCACCTTTGCTTTGATAATTGGAAAAGTACAGCTTGGGATGCTGCCGCAGCTGCTTTTGCACAAAGAGTAATTTGAAAAAAGTAATTGTTGTGGATTTGATTTTTTTAATTATTATTATTTTTTAGCAGGGTAAATTTCTGGGAGTAGATTATATCAGTTTGATTTATACTCTGTGTCCACTGTCTTGTTTTTTCTCCCCCTTGTGGAAATGGTGTGGGCAAATAACTAGCTTTAAATAGATTGTTTGTGTCTTTATAAAGAGAATAAAATGGACTATATCTTTCAGATGCTTCTGCTGAATACCAGCCCTGAAGCCTGTCTGCTTCAGTTGCCTTCCAGCCATGCGGGTCTCATAGCTTGGCTTTCCATACCACATGCAGCCGTTCCCTGGACTGCTGCACTCTGCTCATGTTTTAGACAGTCAAACTAGTTACTATTCTGCATTCTTCTCCACTAATCAGAGTCCTCTGAGCAGTTACCCCCTGGCAGGAGTCTGTGTCTGTGTTAAAATTGTATAGTCCTTCCTTTTTGTGCCCTACAACCATTCCAAGAGACAATCCTCCCATTTTCCTGAGTTGTGCCCTTTCTTTATTATTGCAGTCTAACATGTCTCATTCTCTCCAGAGATCTTATTTACAAACAACTGCAGTGACAAATAAGCAGGATACCTAAAGGCAATGCAGGCTTCCCTCCACATGATGTTAATGTTACTTAAGTCTTAGATGTGAACGACCCAAAAAGATGCCGCGGGTTCTGTTTGTGTCTGTCCCTGCTGGGGTTGCCAAAGAAGCTGATGTACAGAAGCAACCAAACTTTAAGAAAATACTGTCTGAATGGGTTCACTCACATCACAATGATGTTTTAAAGAGAAGTTTACCTGTAGCCAATATACTGCTGAGCTTAGAGGTGAAATGCCTTTCTTAGCTTTAGGACCTCAAATATTGCATTAAAATTAGGGGATGAGGGGATGGAGTTGGTTTATTTTACTCCTCAGCTCCTCATATACTTTAATATCTATCATTGCAAGTGCCTTCTTTTTTCCTTTGTGATCCAGGCTGATAATGGTGACTAGAGAACTGTACCAATATAAACAGGCTATCAGATTTTGTATGTTCCTTTAATACTGAGAAACATCCGAATGACCATACTAGAAGTAGTTCTGGATTAGTTCTTAGTTTGAAACAATGTCATATTTAAAGTTACTTTGATATGTAAGAACTATAATTAGCTTTAGAAATGAGATTAACTACAGGATCAAAACTGTTCATCCCAATGTAGATGCTAAAAGTACTTTTGGTCTAATAAATGTAAAACAGGTACTCGAAATTCATTGCTTTTAAGGTGCATACTTAACGTTCTTTTTTTGTTTAGTGCTTTGATACTGTGAAATGGAGAGCGCTCTAATTGAGAAGCATTATGAATCAATTAGTAGGTTTTTTAACGACTGTGACAAAAGTCTCAGACAGTATGTGCAAGTCTTTTCCAGAGATGGACGTAGTCCAGAGTTGTTGTTCCCTGAGACAAGTGGTTTGTTTTCATAACAAGTAGTGGCATTTATCAAAGCCTATTTACTTGCCCAGCTGTAAAAAACCATGACAGTCTGCACAGCATTGCATTACAGTACAGCAGTCCAGTTACAAGGAATACTTCAGTAAGTGCATGAACAGCTATGACAAGTGGCTTATTTGCTAAATGCAATGCACTGTAAGCAGTTACAAACCAAACAGCCGCGTTGCAGTGTTGATCTCTATTAGTTTTACAGATCCTATTTTCTTCTTCAAGTGCTCATACGCTTGTTAGACTGTCCCTGTGCTGGTTACCAGCCTTTTACTGGATTAAACAATTTGACATCATGGAATATGAAATCGTGGGAGATTTAGAAATTCTAGTCCTTTTATAACAGTTTTTATTTGAAGTGGAAGGACTTGATATTGGATAGACGTTTTCCACTGGAATTAGTTCTCTGAAACTGGATTTCAGCCTTCTGCTATGAGCTCAGAATGTCTGTCTTCTAATACTCTAAGGAACATTCAGACCATGTAGTCACTAGGGCCAAAAATACAGCATGTGAAGTGATAAGGCAGAAAGAATGACATGCAGTCAGTCTTTGTATTAGTAGCATGGTTTCACAGTCTCCTGAGTAATATCTCCCAGTAATACCTGATTGGACTAGTGTAGTGTTGCAGTCTAACAATTAGACTTACTAATTAAATTTAAATAGTTATTGTTATTTTTACTGGGAAAGAAGTAATTTTCAGTGTCAGTAACTGTGTTGGATTACAACCAATTAACTAAAGGTACTTTGTTTTACAGGACTTTTTTTTGGCCAATTTTCAGTGGAGAACTCCATGCAGAAATGGTGTTACATGACCTATTCCACCCAACTTATTAAGAGTAGGGAAGAAGGCCATAATAGTAGGCTTTGTTGTAGGGCATTACAGCATATTTCTGCTTTGAACAGCCAGAGCACACGGCGTAGCCTGCCAAGAGGCCACTATAACATCTAAGCATACAATTAACTGTAAGTGTGTGAGTAATCTCATCCTTTTTCAGTGAAGCATTTAAGCATGTGTTTATGGTTAATGATTAGGTCCAGATGAAAGCAGCAAGATGATCTATGATTAAAGTTAAACATATGTTTATGTGCTTTCTTGAAGAGGAGTGAAATTATTCAAATGCTGTAGCACTGTGGGTCACCTCACAGTACTCTATTTTTCAGCTTTAACCATCAGATTCTCCAGTGGGGTAATGTCAATTTTTTTATGCATATGAGAGGTTAAACACATTAATCTCTGTTTTCTTGTCTAGTTGTTTTGGTATGAATTTTAGTAGAACTATATGCACTGCTCCCCTAGAACAGTGATCTGAAGTGCTGACAAGGAGAAATTTCGCAGGCTGAAGTCCAGATCTTAAACTCACATTCTGAGTCTGTAATTGTGTAATAGCTATTATTATTCTTTCTTAAGTTTCTAAATTTTGTACTTTGTTTCCTTCTTTTACAAAACTTAATCAGAAATGGTTAAAAAAAACTATGTTATAAACTTCAGTTACTTGTTTATTTTTCCTCAGATGCCCCAAACAGATCACACTTTGTTATTGCCAGCTTCTTGAATTGACTAGAAAGATAACGGAGACAACAGATTTAGACATAGACACTTGCATTTTGAAGCTTGAAAATTATACTACACAGATCCTACTGTGACAGACGTTTGTTAAGGCCATCTTCACCAGCAATCTCTCCTTTTCTCCACAATATTTGCATAAAGAAGCTATATCGTATATCACTGTTACAACTATATCTTTTCTTATTACGTTCATTTGTTGTAGCTTTCTACTGCTTCTGAAGCAAGCTATTGGCATCATTAAACTTTCGGTCTCACCTGCTACATTTCTGAGTTATAAAACAGACAAAACAAATGACATGAAATTGTAGAAAAAAAACAGGGAACTTTCCATATCTTCAATCTCCTTGCATACTAATTAGACAAAATAAGCACAAAATGAAGTTCTGCTTTGTTCCCCTATGCTTGAGCTGGAGGGACATGTGTTGTCATGTTTCTGGGCCAGGTAACAATTCCTGATTGACACTCATTCTTTACTTTTATGTATAATGTTATGTAGAATATGGCTCTGAATCACATTCTGTATACTAAATGTGGAAGTCAATCATATTGTGAAGGTACTTTCCTAATGAATAATGTAGAGCAAGATGGTGTGTAAGTGATTGGTGTTGGATGTGGTCCCATAGAATAGGTCAAAGTAGTTTTAAACTCTTTGTTATCTTCTCCTAACAGTAATTGCTCTCTGATTTCTTAACAGTTCTGGGATCTCTTGATCTTGTGGCATTCTTTCCTCGGTCTGGCAGAAGGCACACAAATGGCTGTGCCACATTCCCATTGCTAGCACCCTAACTTATATATAGGAGAACCTGTGAGGAATTTCCCGTGTCTTTGAGCTATTTGATGGCTTTCATGGCATAATATAGATCGTTCTGTTGCTTGGAAAGGCTTTTCTGGTAGTGGTCAGCTCCTTCTAAATGGTGCGTTCACTTTTGGCACTCTGTTTCTGGAACGTTTGCTTTGGTAGGCCAGAAGTCAGCAAGCCGTTAATGTGATCAAACAGACTCCACCCACCAATTACTAAAATAATGCATGCATTAGATGGAATCTTCAAAATGTTCAATTCAAGACATTTTAAAATAACCTTATACTTCAAAGTCAAGTATGTCACCAGCTTGTTAAGAGTCATTTTTTCATTTCTTTGAATTTTTCAGTGAAATGTGTGACGTTAGACCTAATCTTGGAAAATTCTCTACGTTTTATTAAGTATGTTGTCCTTTCTGTAGCATTCATAGCAAAGAGCGTTGCAATCAATGAAAAGAAAAAATAGAACAGTGTAAAATGCATAAGAGTATATTTTTCTTACTCTTGGCATACATTTAGTGTGGTCTGCAGAGTACAAGAGGAACTAAAGAGAGGTATAGACTGCAAACTATAGGGATTTCTGAAATCAGTTTGAGTTTATCCAAAGGCTGAATCATAATTGCAACTCCACAAGGGAATGGTACTGTAGATTTTTCCTTTTTCACTGATCTCTGCATATAAATTCGTGAAGAGGCAAAAGCAACAAAGCCACCTCTTTGTTGATACAAAATGCAAAACAGATCTTTGAAAGTTTTTTGTTGTTTGCTTTTGGTTTTCCATAACTGAACTAGAGAAGAGGGACTAGGGCTGCCTAATTATGCAGTGGGACTACCCCCTGGTTGAGGCTGAATACTTATAGCCCCTTTCATTTCACTTGTTCTGAGCTCATACTAGCCCTTCCCCAGTTCTAAACCAGCTGTAATCTAACCTGCTTGAGAGGCCGTCTTCTGTCTTTGTCGTAGTCAGGAGAGAAGTGGGAGTTCAGGGAAGCAGGGGGTGGACATTTCAAGTGTATCTGACCATACAAGAATTAAAATAAGTGGACAGAGCGCTAAGTCAGTAGTTTTTTATTCCTTGTGCCAGAATATGAATAGGAAAGGAACCAGTAGCAGGCTTACGTTCTCTTCTGTGCAGGATCCCATCTTGCTCTGCTGCCTTATTGCAGTGGAAGAAACATGCTGCATAACGTAGGTTTGATGCAAGATTTGTTTTCATTGTGCATCAGTTTGGGATATTAATTCTAACTGAATCATATTGTTTTCTAGCTGCATTTGCTGAATGCCATTTTTATGCTCTAATGCTTTTACGCTATTCATTCTAGGTAAAACTGCTTACATATTATTTGTGATATTTGTTTGGAGACAGTTGATGGAAAAGACATGTTAGATAAAACTAAATTATGTTACCGAGACTCGGTGTCAGTGTTTATAAAAGGAGACAACAGAAAATTGACACTTCTTACAACCAGGATATCAGAGCCTGCAGACATATTGTGCAAATTATCACTGTTTCCTATCTCCCCTTTCTTTCTGAAGGAAAGCAAATTTATTGTTCTCTCAGGTCTTTGTAGATAAAGATTTCTTGCCAGTATTTCTTAAACTTGCACAAAGTGCAAGAATAGGTCGGCTTGTTTTAGAAGCATGCCATCTCCAGCCTACCTCCCGAGGGACAAGTTAGGGCACGCTCGTGATGAGCAACAGCTCAGCTCCTGCGGGGCTGAGAAATGAGAAGATGCTGGTAATGGGTATTGACCTATTAAGAGAACTACCAGTAACAGAGACGATTAACATTTCATCGTGCTCCTGCAACCACATGTACCTGCACAGACTCAGCTTCTTCACACACGTGGGCCCACAAGACCTGGGCTGCTGCTTTCTCACCCAAGAGGCATTTGTGTTACCATCCTACTTGGGAACAGGCTACTCCGTGCAATTTTACAGTATGCTACTGTGCAAAGTTGAGGAGGTTAGATGAGGACATGAAATAATTGACTTGCCCAGTTATAAAGTGAAGGGGTTGTGCTGTTGCCTCAGTTAATAGCGAGATTCAATCTGTGATGTCTCTTTGTAGGAAAATGTTATTGTGACATCCTGTTCAGCAGAGATTGGTATAAAATTACTCCATGACTATTTCAGAATGAATTTGAATGAGCAGGCTGAGCCTGTGCTGGATCAGCACTTTGTCTTGTATGTCTATATTGATTCTGATCCCGGTCTGTGAGCTTTTAAAGCCAGATTTACTGTAGTGTCGAGCCGTGAACTTCAAAAGCTGTCTTTGACTGAGGGAGAGTAAAATGTGATAGATGCAGAAGAGAAATCATTAATCAAAGTTGTTTTAGATTTAGTCTGTGAATGGAAGAAGTTCTGCAGTAGAGAATCCTATCACCAGGGCTTCATCTGCTTGCAGTTATTTCAGCTCATCCTCCCCACTACACACCAGAGGTAAGCCCTAGTTAATTCTGTCAGGATTCCCTCTGTAGTTTACTTAAAACTGTCCGATCTGCAGCAGAGAACGTGTCACGTGTAAGCCAAACACCATTCCTTCATTTTAGGAAAGATTTCTGGGCTCGATAATGAGACAGACCTGGATAGAGGGGGGAAAAAAGATGGATCTGAGGAAGAGCAGTGGCTCAAAGAAAACAAATTGGTTGAATGGAATTGGCTAAGAGAAGATAACAACAGAAACAAAGGGAAGGAGTAAAGTCTTATAGTCCTGGCTTTCCATTTTCCTTCTATCTACCTGTTCACTCATCAAGATCCATGAAAATAGAGAAGGCAACTTTTGCAAAGAGATCTTGCCAATCATGACTGCTGAGCCTGTATGTTTAGTACATTATAAATATCATTATGCTCATACTGACCTTCTCACTGCTTCAGTTTATTCTTTTCAGCTATTGTTAGGATTACATACTGAGATGCTTACATTTATAAACTTGTATTTCTGAGCTGTATTTCTGTTTCCACAAATACTTTTGTGTATTACATATCAGTGCTTAGATATTCTAAGGTCAAGTAATGGTTCAAGTATGAAGCAAATCCTTTACTTTGTCTGATTTTTTAATTAAATATTTTATAATTTTGGAAAGAGGAACATAAGTTGTTTGAAAGTCTCATCTTTGAGTATGAATGGGCTTTCTGCAGTCTGTAATGGTAGAGAAATTGGGTGTTAAGAATTAGTATTGTAACACTGAAATACAGCGTTAGCCATTTCAGCGCTCACCTGATGTTTCCCTCCTCCTTATCAAGAGGTCCACGTGAGCACCAAATGCTGGGAAATCATTTCTGAAAAGCGAGGCTGTGTTTGCTTACTCTGTCAGAAGTGACAACAAAGAGTTTCCTGAACTTTCTCAAAACAGTAATTTCAAAATCTGATTCCTCGGAGAACAAAACACCCATTTAATATGTTAGTGTGTTTTCAGCAGGACTTGGTGTTTTCCTATTAATTTACATTTTAAATTGCTCTGAAAGCATTAATTTACCGAGCAAACGTAGTAAGTACGAATGAAAGAGCTATTCAGTTAATAAATGGTACCATCTAGTTTCAATGGAGGAACGTTTAATGGCTTTAAAATCTATAGACTAATTGTTCTATGGATTTTGTAAGCAATCCTGTTAGTAATATTTAGTTGTACTATTCGAGACATTACCTGTAAGATACATGACGGATGAGGGCCAGCTGTAAAAGTAACCCTTGTTACTTCGAATGAAATCATCCTGACTGGAAACTGCTGTGCCAAAATCATTCAGCTCATGAAAAAGAGGTAAAATATTAAAGCATCTTTGAAGAGCAAATTCATTGCTCTGCGCTTGTATTTATGCTTTAATTTTGCAAATATGTGCATTGGTTAGAAATTAATAAAATTTAAGACTGAATTATAGCTCCAGTCAAGCTGTTAGTATGAATTTCCAATGCATAATTTTCTGGAATTCTGGTGCAACTCAAGTAAATTAGAGTAAGAACAGAAATTCATCTAAAAATATGATAATTGTGGTACATACTGATTTTTGCTCCCAGTTAATGCTTTTCTCTGTTGTGCTTTTTTCCTTTCTGAAATCCACGTTGTGCACTTCTAGTGTATGAAATGTTTGGTCATCTTTAATCCAAGTAACTTGTCTTATATATGCAGAAATAAACATGAGTTACTGGATCTTACTAATTATCAGTGCAAAAATCCCAAGTGATGTAATAGAAAAGAAATTCCTTACCCCAGCAGTAACAATCTCTCGCTATATTACTTTATTCTCTGTTTTCTACATCATAGCAGTGCTAAGAGAATTAATTCATTAGTATTTGAAATGTGTTTGCAGTGTATCTGCGGTCTTTGAAAACTAGGATCGGCATAAAATCATCATAGAATCACCAAGGTTGGAAAAGACCTCCAAGATCATCCAGTCCAACCGTCCATCAGTCACCAGCATTGCCTGGATGAAAGCGGAAATTACTATGTAAGAAGTATCGTGAACTGTGTTGCAATTCCTTCAACAATTTCCAAGTAATGTTTCTAGTCCCTTTTATACTGAATACAGCTTTGCCTGCAAGGTGGTAATGGCATAAAAACTTGACAAAACTTCAATGACGTTTCAATTAATGCATTGTTTAGGTGTAGTTATGTTTCATTTGAAGGTGGTGAATAGAAACATGAGTCCGCACACAGAAGACACGTATGACTCTTGCATAGCAAATTAAGGTCAGAATGTGAGTATAGGAATGTTTTTTATTTTTGAGACCTGAAAAGATAGTTGTCAGGTGGCTAAGCATAGTTCAGCTGAATGCTTTATCTTGTGTAACAATAAGAATATCACATAAATATCAAAATATTTCCGGATATAAGAATATTTTAAGGTGAAAACAATCCCCCAAAATTAATTTTAAAGATTCAATATTAATGACAGAATGAAAACAATGATACTAATAATAGATCTTAAAAATGCTAACATTCTGCATGGCTCTGCACTACAGCCTTGATTTGAGACACTGAAAATGGGCTTACCCATTCAACTGTGTTGATTAATATGTGTTTTTAAAGTTTCAGTAGTCTGATACCTTTATCTTAATTTATTCTAAAAATGAGAGTCAGCTCATCGAGTCTATGGAGACATTTCTGGGTATTAAAGTTTATGGATGACTAGCTGTATGTACAATATTGTCATATTGCAGCCTTACCACTTAACAGAGTATCTCTTATAACTTAAAAATGAATCGATCCTGTTTCCTTAATGTAATGGATGGTGTAATAACATTGAAATTCTCATATATTGTAATCTGTGTGGTACATTGATATGAAGTATGGACAAAATCTTTCTAAGTATATTTTAACGTATTATGATTACCGAGACTAGGCAGGCCAGAGCAGTAATGCTTTTATCTTTGTTGAGTTTCGTGTTGATGTAGCCACAGTAAAAATCTTTTAAACATACTTGTTTCTGATAAGTGGTGTACTTAAGTTACTCTTAGGTATGAATGTAAAGATGAGGAGTAGATGGACTTTGTTAATGGATTAATAAGAAAAGCAACAAAAAAATGATCCCTGTATATTCATATAGGCACCTATGTGTACATACATAAATTTCATTTGATGTTTATCCTCAACCTTATGGTTGTTGTGGATTTGTATGCATTAAAATGCAAGTTTAAGTTGTTTGCTTTGATGGGAGTGTTTTAGGTGGCTGTAAAGTTGAATACCGAATCAACTACAGTTGAGTCTGAATGTACAACTTTACATATGCATCTTCAGTTACTTCAGTGAGGAGCACAGCTATGGGCCAATGGCCCCAGCCACCCTGAGCCAAGCTAATTGCTCAGGTCTGCCCACGTATACCAGGTGCAATTCATCAGTAAATGGGGTAGTTGGCTCTAGGTTGGTATTTGTTTCTTACAGGTTTGCTCCAAATACTGGTTATTTTTACAGAGTTGTTTGGAGCTCCAAAATATGCTGGAGATTGGAACGATCAGGAGAGTTAGCAAAGTGCTGCTTTGTGGTTTCTTTCACTCAGTTAAAGCTTTAAAATAAACCTTATTTTCTGGTGAAAGAGGGCTGAGCATAATTAACATCTCCCCTCATGCAGACAGCATTTAATCCCTGCCTCAGCTTGTTAGGATACACCAGGCTGCTGTGAGAGAAGACTCCGTCTTCCAGTTAATTTCACTAAAATATTACTATGCAAATGTTTCCTCCTTCACACTGTAACTGCAATGTGTAACCTTGGATCAGTCACCTATTCAAAATACTTGTCTTTCATGATGTATGCTTCCCCCCCACCTTGATAGCCAGCACATTCAGTCTCGATATACTATTGACCTTGCAACCCAGGTGTGCCAGTTGTCTCTTTGGCTGTTTGTGCATACGCACAGGGAGGTGGGCTACGCAGGTGACATCAGCCTCTGTACAGTTAGTGGTGCCCTTTATTACCTCACAGTGCTAGTGCCAAGCTGCTCATTGGCTTCAGCTGGGAGATGAGTGCTGTGGTGCCCAGCTGTGAGGTGCTTGGGCTGGCAGTGCTTCTCCCTCTCTTCCTCTGCAGGGGAAAGAAAGAAGGGACTTTTTCTTTCTCTGAAGTAGAAGTTCAGATTTTGATGGTAAGGGAGCTGATGTGGAGGCCTGGCCTTAAGGAAGGCTTTCAGTAGGCAGTACAGTCTTTGGAGCTGCTGCAGCAAACCTGGTGGTTGTCTACCTTGCAATTTGAGTATGAAAGAAGAGTAGCCTGTGGATTCCACTGTAAGTAAGTGCTATTCTGTGTTTTGGTGTTGTCATTTGTGCTCTTATTACAGCTGTGCTCATCCAGCGACCCACAAGCTAGGTTTTATGACACTGTATTTATCCTTCATCTTTCCTTCCTCGCGGCTCTTTTATGCTCAAGTGAGGTCTGGATGAATTGCTGTGGTAATGGCAGAGTTGATTCCTCTCATGTCATGTGGTAAATGTGAATATGGTTCTGTGTATGGAGGGGGTTACGGTGCTGGAGAGCTGACAGCAGGGAAACACAGGTATCTGTGAAATTCACCTAATCCATTGCCATTTAAACCCTGTGGATTGTCACAGAAACGAGTTATTTCCTCTGGTAGTAGCAGCCAGATGGGAACTTACAGTACTTTCTGTGCTGTATATGAGTGGGTAAATCTGTTTGCTAATAAGGACTTAAGTGTAACAAAGATAGTAACTTCCAGTTGCAACTATTGCAGTAGCTTTAACTTGCGTGGACAAAGGATTGCCACTTCTAGAACGTTCCTTCCAACTTCTATCCAGAGATGTGGAGATGTGTCACTGCTGTCACCTTGTGAAGTCAGAAGCGTTTGGAGCAGCTTTTGTGGCTATGGATAAAGCTGTTTGCTTCCCGCTGTTTGCATTTTTTTAAGGTACTTGAACTGTAACTTCATGTCTTTCACATGAAGAGAGAGCTCTTCTCTCTGTTAAGTGGATCAGGGACACAGTGTTTTCAGCTGGCCAGGAAAAACAGATGGCAGTAGGTGCCATTTTTTTCTGCATGGAGGAATTCTGTGCCACATCTCTTCTTCATGTGCACTTCCATGTCAGATGCCATTCTTTTTGCCCCTCTGCTGCCATCTGTCACACAGCAACAAAACGGAACAGAACGTTGGTGGGGAGGTTCAGCCTCTAGTGCTGCACTGCCAACATCCACTTCTAATTTTAAAAGTTTTTAAATTAATTTTTAAAGTTAAATTTAAATTTAATTTTTAAAGTTAAGAGATTTGTCAAAAACCTATGAGCCCTACGAGGCTGTAAGAATACAACAAAGGATTTTCGAGTGCATAAACAATAAGCTGTTACTGTCAGCTTCTCCTCAAGGAAGATGGTAAAAAAAGGAAACACGCCTCCTAGGCATATTACACCAGAGACACGGTATTGAAGACTAAAGTAAAAAATTGAAACAGCATAGAAGATAAGCACGGTTGTTGTTGTTGTTTTTAATTTATTATTAACCTGAGAAGCTCACCAACCAAAAGGATCAGTAAGGTCAACAGCTTAGCAAGGCTTAAAAGGAGGATTAGCCATTTATCTGAGCACTAAGAATGTCCATCGCTACTTCTGAAAACATAACATTTGTAAGAGATATTAATCCCTATGTTTCAGGTACAACATAGCTTTGTCCCAAGGCATAAAGAAGGAGCCTCATCCTGAGCACCAGATACTGGACAAGATAGTCCTGTTTTGTTTTATTTTTATACTAATTCCATTGCTGAAACAGACTGCACTTCTGTTCTCGCTGAAACTGTTACCTCCCTGAGAGTTATACCTTCGTGCAGCAAAAGAGGCCCGTGAGCACCACTGGCACTGAAAATTACAGAAATGGAAACGAAGGCAGAAAATACACAAAGAGCTTAAATGACTGCATGGAGTAGGGCTAGAGGAAGGTTAAAGTAAAAAAGAACAAATTCGACTGACTGATTCTTTAACAACTTCATTAAAGAAGGCAAGCTCCAAAATTAACATAGAAGCTTTCTTCACAGAGAAACCAAAGAAACAAACCATGCTGCCTCGATGAGAATCTTGAAACAGATTTGAGTAAGTGGCTCCTCAAAATAACAGATGCAGAAAATGCACCATGTGAGAAATGAACTGAAGTAATCTTAGAAATCCTTAGGATAAATAAAGAATGTCTAGAAGATGATGAAAAGGAATTTAAAAATCAAAACCATGCAAAACCAGTTGCAAAGCAGAGATGCCATCTGAGTGTGGAGGAGGCCATAATCTCAGCATCCATGCCTGGGAGGAGGAAAGGGTAGCTCCTGGGCATGCTGCTACCTCCAGCAGAGATGCAACCTCAGGGTCGCCAGCCGAGAAGGAGTCTGCGGCTGCCAATTAGAACCAAACAGCTCTCTGGAGGAAGGCAGAGCACTTGCAGTCATGGCAAGGAGGAGGTAAGGGGAGCTACCGGGCATGGATCTAGCCAGCCATCAGAGGAAAAGCAAAAGAGCACCACAAGGGAAGAGGCAAGGATGCCCAGGAGGCGTGGACCCACCTGGGAAACTCCAAAGGAGCTGCAAATGCATCAAGCACAGCAGCAAAGCCTAGAGAGTAGGCTGGAGTTAAAGGAGCCAGAAAAGAACAGGCAAAACAGAACAATCGAGGGAGAGACAACATCAGGTAAGTGAAGGCCAAGCAAGAGCAAGGGCGTGGGCAGGGGGACGAGGAAGGCAAAGCCAGGTAAGGCACAGAAGAATGAAGAGCACAGGAGAAACTCAAAGCAAAGCCAAGAACCATCCTCCAAAAAGGAAAAGAATGCCCTCCCTCAGGGAGGAAGAAGCTAAGGCAAAGAAAGGAACAGCTAAGACAAAGAACCAACAAAACAGACACAAAGACAGGAAAAAGCAAAGCAAAAGGCGCACCACTGAAAAGCAACGGGGGAAGCAAAACAAACAAGGAAAACAAAGCAAACAAAACAAGGTCACCATACTGTAGTCCGTTCCTTTGCTTTACTCGTGTGTATCACGGCAAAGCAAAGAAGCCAAACACAGGACAAAGAGAAAAACATTCACCAATGCTTAGCACCGGAGAGAAAGAATAAAAGAAATTTCACAAGCAATGCACGGCAAAGACACGCAAGGAAGCCCAAAGAGCAAAGCAAAGCAAATCCAGGAACAATAACAGAAAGAGGAAGCACTAAGAAGCCAAGGAAAGCAAAGCAAAAGCACCTGAAAAGCAAAGAAACAAAGAGGAATACCCTTAGAAAAGGATAAGAGAGCTCAAAGAATGCAAACGGGAAAAGAGGAAATCCACAAATCTGAACAAAAACAATGCACTGCAACACAGAAGGAGCAGCAAAGCAGGACAGAAAAAATACAGTACGACAACAAAGAAAGAAAACCAACATCAACCCGTGCAGCAGAAACAACAACAGAAAAAGGCAAAGGAAGAGAAGACACTCTCATGGCAAAGCAGAGATGCCATCTGAGTGTGGAGGAGGCCATAATCTCAGCATCCATGCCTGGGAGGAGGAAAGGGTAGCTCCTGGGCATGCTGCTACCTCCAGCAGAGATGCAACCTCAGGGTCGCCAGCCGAGAAGGAGTCTGCGGCTGCCAATTAGAACCAAACAGCTCTCTGGAGGAAGGCAGAGCACTTGCAGTCATGGCAAGGAGGAGGTAAGGGGAGCTACCGGGCATGGATCTAGCCAGCCATCAGAGGAAAAGCGAAAAAGCACCACAAGGGAAGAGGCAAGGATGCCCAGGAGGCGTGGACCCACCTGGGAAACTCCAAAGGAGCTGCAAATGCATCAAGCACAGCAGCAAAGCCTAGAGAGTAGGCTGGAGTTAAAGGAGCCAGAAAAGAACAGGCAAAACAGAACAATCGAGGGAGAGACAACATCAGGTAAGTGAAGGCCAAGCAAGAGCAAGGGCGTGGGCAGGGGGGACGAGGAAGGCAAAGCCAGGTAAGGCACAGAAGAATGAAGAGCACAGGAGAAACTCAAAGCAAAGCCAAGAACCATCCTCCAAAAAGGAAAAGAATGCCCTCCCTCAGGGAGGAAGAAGCTAAGGCAAAGAAAGGAACAGCTAAGACAAAGAACCAACAAAACAGACACAAAGACAGGAAAAAGCAAAGCAAAAGGCGCACCACTGAAAAGCAACGGGGGAAGCAAAACAAACAAGGAAAACAAAGCAAACAAAACAAGGTCACCATACTGTAGTCCGTTCCTTTGCTTTACTCGTGTGTATCACGGCAAAGCAAAGAAGCCAAACACAGGACAAAGAGAAAAACATTCACCAATGCTTAGCACCGGAGAGAAAGAATAAAAGAAATTTCACAAGCAATGCACGGCAAAGACACGCAAGGAAGCCCAAAGAGCAAAGCAAAGCAAATCCAGGAACAATAACAGAAAGAGGAAGCACTAAGAAGCCAAGGAAAGCAAAGCAAAAGCACCTGAAAAGCAAAGAAACAAAGAGGAATACCCTTAGAAAAGGATAAGAGAGCTCAAAGAATGCAAACGGGAAAAGAGGAAATCCACAAATCTGAACAAAAACAATGCACTGCAACACAGAAGGAGCAGCAAAGCAGGACAGAAAAAATACAGTACGACAACAAAGAAAGAAAACCAACATCAACCCGTGCAGCAGAAACAACAACAGAAAAAGGCAAAGGAAGAGAAGACACTCTCATGGCAAAGCAGAGATGCCATCTGAGTGTGGAGGAGGCCATAATCTCAGCATCCATGCCTGGGAGGAGGAAAGGGTAGCTCCTGGGCATGCTGCTACCTCCAGCAGAGATGCAACCTCAGGGTCGCCAGCCGAGAAGGAGTCTGCGGCTGCCAATTAGAACCAAACAGCTCTCTGGAGGAAGGCAGAGCACTTGCAGTCATGGCAAGGAGGAGGTAAGGGGAGCTACCGGGCATGGATCTAGCCAGCCATCAGAGGAAAAGCGAAAGAGCACCACAAGGGAAGAGGCAAGGATGCCCAGGAGGCGTGGACCCACCTGGGAAACTCCAAAGGAGCTGCAAATGCATCAAGCACAGCAGCAAAGCCTAGAGAGTAGGCTGGAGTTAAAGGAGCCAGAAAAGAACAGGCAAAACAGAACAATCGAGGGAGAGACAACATCAGGTAAGTGAAGGCCAAGCAAGAGCAAGGGCGTGGGCAGGGGGACGAGGAAGGCAAAGCCAGGTAAGGCACAGAAGAATGAAGAGCACAGGAGAAACTCAAAGCAAAGCCAAGAACCATCCTCCAAAAAGGAAAAGAATGCCCTCCCTCAGGGAGGAAGAAGCTAAGGCAAAGAAAGGAACAGCTAAGACAAAGAACCAACAAAACAGACACAAAGACAGGAAAAAGCAAAGCAAAAGGCGCACCACTGAAAAGCAACGGGGGAAGCAAAACAAACAAGGAAAACAAAGCAAACAAAACAAGGTCACCATACTGTAGTCCGTTCCTTTGCTTTACTCGTGTGTATCACGGCAAAGCAAAGAAGCCAAACACAGGACAAAGAGAAAAACATTCACCAATGCTTAGCACCGGAGAGAAAGAATAAAAGAAATTTCACAAGCAATGCACGGCAAAGACACGCAAGGAAGCCCAAAGAGCAAAGCAAAGCAAATCCAGGAACAATAACAGAAAGAGGAAGCACTAAGAAGCCAAGGAAAGCAAAGCAAAAGCACCTGAAAAGCAAAGAAACAAAGAGGAATACCCTTAGAAAAGGATAAGAGAGCTCAAAGAATGCAAACGGGAAAAGAGGAAATCCACAAATCTGAACAAAAACAATGCACTGCAACACAGAAGGAGCAGCAAAGCAGGACAGAAAAAATACAGTACGACAACAAAGAAAGAAAACCAACATCAACCCGTGCAGCAGAAACAACAACAGAAAAAGGCAAAGGAAGAGAAGACACTCTCATGGCAAAGCAGAGATGCCATCTGAGTGTGGAGGAGGCCATAATCTCAGCATCCATGCCTGGGAGGAGGAAAGGGTAGCTCCTGGGCATGCTGCTACCTCCAGCAGAGATGCAACCTCAGGGTCGCCAGCCGAGAAGGAGTCTGCGGCTGCCAATTAGAACCAAACAGCTCTCTGGAGGAAGGCAGAGCACTTGCAGTCATGGCAAGGAGGAGGTAAGGGGAGCTACCGGGCATGGATCTAGCCAGCCATCAGAGGAAAAGCAAAAGAGCACCACAAGGGAAGAGGCAAGGATGCCCAGGAGGCGTGGACCCACCTGGGAAACTCCAAAGGAGCTGCAAATGCATCAAGCACAGCAGCAAAGCCTAGAGAGTAGGCTGGAGTTAAAGGAGCCAGAAAAGAACAGGCAAAACAGAACAATCGAGGGAGAGACAACATCAGGTAAGTGAAGGCCAAGCAAGAGCAAGGGCGTGGGCAGGGGGACGAGGAAGGCAAAGCCAGGTAAGGCACAGAAGAATGAAGAGCACAGGAGAAACTCAAAGCAAAGCCAAGAACCATCCTCCAAAAAGGAAAAGAATGCCCTCCCTCAGGGAGGAAGAAGCTAAGGCAAAGAAAGGAACAGCTAAGACAAAGAACCAACAAAACAGACACAAAGACAGGAAAAAGCAAAGCAAAAGGCGCACCACTGAAAAGCAACGGGGGAAGCAAAACAAACAAGGAAAACAAAGCAAACAAAACAAGGTCACCATACTGTAGTCCGTTCCTTTGCTTTACTCGTGTGTATCACGGCAAAGCAAAGAAGCCAAACACAGGACAAAGAGAAAAACATTCACCAATGCTTAGCACCGGAGAGAAAGAATAAAAGAAATTTCACAAGCAATGCACGGCAAAGACACGCAAGGAAGCCCAAAGAGCAAAGCAAAGCAAATCCAGGAACAATAACAGAAAGAGGAAGCACTAAGAAGCCAAGGAAAGCAAAGCAAAAGCACCTGAAAAGCAAAGAAACAAAGAGGAATACCCTTAGAAAAGGATAAGAGAGCTCAAAGAATGCAAACGGGAAAAGAGGAAATCCACAAATCTGAACAAAAACAATGCACTGCAACACAGAAGGAGCAGCAAAGCAGGACAGAAAAAATACAGTACGACAACAAAGAAAGAAAACCAACATCAACCCGTGCAGCAGAAACAACAACAGAAAAAGGCAAAGGAAGAGAAGACACTCTCATGGCAAAGCAGAGATGCCATCTGAGTGTGGAGGAGGCCATAATCTCAGCATCCATGCCTGGGAGGAGGAAAGGGTAGCTCCTGGGCATGCTGCTACCTCCAGCAGAGATGCAACCTCAGGGTCGCCAG
Source organism: Gallus gallus (assembly GCF_016699485.2). Lineage (NCBI taxonomy): Eukaryota > Metazoa > Chordata > Aves > Galliformes > Phasianidae > Gallus > Gallus gallus. The sequence continues at coordinate 1,027,668 of NC_052537.1, forward strand.
CCGAGAAGGAGTCTGCGGCTGCCAATTAGAACCAAACAGCTCTCTGGAGGAAGGCAGAGCACTTGCAGTCATGGCAAGGAGGAGGTAAGGGGAGCTACCGGGCATGGATCTAGCCAGCCATCAGAGGAAAAGCGAAAGAGCACCACAAGGGAAGAGGCAAGGATGCCCAGGAGGCGTGGACCCACCTGGGAAACTCCAAAGGAGCTGCAAATGCATCAAGCACAGCAGCAAAGCCTAGAGAGTAGGCTGGAGTTAAAGGAGCCAGAAAAGAACAGGCAAAACAGAACAATCGAGGGAGAGACAACATCAGGTAAGTGAAGGCCAAGCAAGAGCAAGGGCGTGGGCAGGGGGACGAGGAAGGCAAAGCCAGGTAAGGCACAGAAGAATGAAGAGCACAGGAGAAACTCAAAGCAAAGCCAAGAACCATCCTCCAAAAAGGAAAAGAATGCCCTCCCTCAGGGAGGAAGAAGCTAAGGCAAAGAAAGGAACAGCTAAGACAAAGAACCAACAAAACAGACACAAAGACAGGAAAAAGCAAAGCAAAAGGCGCACCACTGAAAAGCAACGGGGGAAGCAAAACAAACAAGGAAAACAAAGCAAACAAAACAAGGTCACCATACTGTAGTCCGTTCCTTTGCTTTACTCGTGTGTATCACGGCAAAGCAAAGAAGCCAAACACAGGACAAAGAGAAAAACATTCACCAATGCTTAGCACCGGAGAGAAAGAATAAAAGAAATTTCACAAGCAATGCACGGCAAAGACACGCAAGGAAGCCCAAAGAGCAAAGCAAAGCAAATCCAGGAACAATAACAGAAAGAGGAAGCACTAAGAAGCCAAGGAAAGCAAAGCAAAAGCACCTGAAAAGCAAAGAAACAAAGAGGAATACCCTTAGAAAAGGATAAGAGAGCTCAAAGAATGCAAACGGGAAAAGAGGAAATCCACAAATCTGAACAAAAACAATGCACTGCAACACAGAAGGAGCAGCAAAGCAGGACAGAAAAAATACAGTACGACAACAAAGAAAGAAAACCAACATCAACCCGTGCAGCAGAAACAACAACAGAAAAAGGCAAAGGAAGAGAAGACACTCTCATGGCAAAGCAGAGATGCCATCTGAGTGTGGAGGAGGCCATAATCTCAGCATCCATGCCTGGGAGGAGGAAAGGGTAGCTCCTGGGCATGCTGCTACCTCCAGCAGAGATGCAACCTCAGGGTCGCCAGCCGAGAAGGAGTCTGCGGCTGCCAATTAGAACCAAACAGCTCTCTGGAGGAAGGCAGAGCACTTGCAGTCATGGCAAGGAGGAGGTAAGGGGAGCTACCGGGCATGGATCTAGCCAGCCATCAGAGGAAAAGCAAAAGAGCACCACAAGGGAAGAGGCAAGGATGCCCAGGAGGCGTGGACCCACCTGGGAAACTCCAAAGGAGCTGCAAATGCATCAAGCACAGCAGCAAAGCCTAGAGAGTAGGCTGGAGTTAAAGGAGCCAGAAAAGAACAGGCAAAACAGAACAATCGAGGGAGAGACAACATCAGGTAAGTGAAGGCCAAGCAAGAGCAAGGGCGTGGGCAGGGGGACGAGGAAGGCAAAGCCAGGTAAGGCACAGAAGAATGAAGAGCACAGGAGAAACTCAAAGCAAAGCCAAGAACCATCCTCCAAAAAGGAAAAGAATGCCCTCCCTCAGGGAGGAAGAAGCTAAGGCAAAGAAAGGAACAGCTAAGACAAAGAACCAACAAAACAGACACAAAGACAGGAAAAAGCAAAGCAAAAGGCGCACCACTGAAAAGCAACGGGGGAAGCAAAACAAACAAGGAAAACAAAGCAAACAAAACAAGGTCACCATACTGTAGTCCGTTCCTTTGCTTTACTCGTGTGTATCACGGCAAAGCAAAGAAGCCAAACACAGGACAAAGAGAAAAACATTCACCAATGCTTAGCACCGGAGAGAAAGAATAAAAGAAATTTCACAAGCAATGCACGGCAAAGACACGCAAGGAAGCCCAAAGAGCAAAGCAAAGCAAATCCAGGAACAATAACAGAAAGAGGAAGCACTAAGAAGCCAAGGAAAGCAAAGCAAAAGCACCTGAAAAGCAAAGAAACAAAGAGGAATACCCTTAGAAAAGGATAAGAGAGCTCAAAGAATGCAAACGGGAAAAGAGGAAATCCACAAATCTGAACAAAAACAATGCACTGCAACACAGAAGGAGCAGCAAAGCAGGACAGAAAAAATACAGTACGACAACAAAGAAAGAAAACCAACATCAACCCGTGCAGCAGAAACAACAACAGAAAAAGGCAAAGGAAGAGAAGACACTCTCATGGCAAAGCAGAGATGCCATCTGAGTGTGGAGGAGGCCATAATCTCAGCATCCATGCCTGGGAGGAGGAAAGGGTAGCTCCTGGGCATGCTGCTACCTCCAGCAGAGATGCAACCTCAGGGTCGCCAGCCGAGAAGGAGTCTGCGGCTGCCAATTAGAACCAAACAGCTCTCTGGAGGAAGGCAGAGCACTTGCAGTCATGGCAAGGAGGAGGTAAGGGGAGCTACCGGGCATGGATCTAGCCAGCCATCAGAGGAAAAGCGAAAAAGCACCACAAGGGAAGAGGCAAGGATGCCCAGGAGGCGTGGACCCACCTGGGAAACTCCAAAGGAGCTGCAAATGCATCAAGCACAGCAGCAAAGCCTAGAGAGTAGGCTGGAGTTAAAGGAGCCAGAAAAGAACAGGCAAAACAGAACAATCGAGGGAGAGACAACATCAGGTAAGTGAAGGCCAAGCAAGAGCAAGGGCGTGGGCAGGGGGACGAGGAAGGCAAAGCCAGGTAAGGCACAGAAGAATGAAGAGCACAGGAGAAACTCAAAGCAAAGCCAAGAACCATCCTCCAAAAAGGAAAAGAATGCCCTCCCTCAGGGAGGAAGAAGCTAAGGCAAAGAAAGGAACAGCTAAGACAAAGAACCAACAAAACAGACACAAAGACAGGAAAAAGCAAAGCAAAAGGCGCACCACTGAAAAGCAACGGGGGAAGCAAAACAAACAAGGAAAACAAAGCAAACAAAACAAGGTCACCATACTGTAGTCCGTTCCTTTGCTTTACTCGTGTGTATCACGGCAAAGCAAAGAAGCCAAACACAGGACAAAGAGAAAAACATTCACCAATGCTTAGCACCGGAGAGAAAGAATAAAAGAAATTTCACAAGCAATGCACGGCAAAGACACGCAAGGAAGCCCAAAGAGCAAAGCAAAGCAAATCCAGGAACAATAACAGAAAGAGGAAGCACTAAGAAGCCAAGGAAAGCAAAGCAAAAGCACCTGAAAAGCAAAGAAACAAAGAGGAATACCCTTAGAAAAGGATAAGAGAGCTCAAAGAATGCAAACGGGAAAAGAGGAAATCCACAAATCTGAACAAAAACAATGCACTGCAACACAGAAGGAGCAGCAAAGCAGGACAGAAAAAATACAGTACGACAACAAAGAAAGAAAACCAACATCAACCCGTGCAGCAGAAACAACAACAGAAAAAGGCAAAGGAAGAGAAGACACTCTCATGGCAAAGCAGAGATGCCATCTGAGTGTGGAGGAGGCCATAATCTCAGCATCCATGCCTGGGAGGAGGAAAGGGTAGCTCCTGGGCATGCTGCTACCTCCAGCAGAGATGCAACCTCAGGGTCGCCAGCCGAGAAGGAGTCTGCGGCTGCCAATTAGAACCAAACAGCTCTCTGGAGGAAGGCAGAGCACTTGCAGTCATGGCAAGGAGGAGGTAAGGGGAGCTACCGGGCATGGATCTAGCCAGCCATCAGAGGAAAAGCAAAAGAGCACCACAAGGGAAGAGGCAAGGATGCCCAGGAGGCGTGGACCCACCTGGGAAACTCCAAAGGAGCTGCAAATGCATCAAGCACAGCAGCAAAGCCTAGAGAGTAGGCTGGAGTTAAAGGAGCCAGAAAAGAACAGGCAAAACAGAACAATCGAGGGAGAGACAACATCAGGTAAGTGAAGGCCAAGCAAGAGCAAGGGCGTGGGCAGGGGGACGAGGAAGGCAAAGCCAGGTAAGGCACAGAAGAATGAAGAGCACAGGAGAAACTCAAAGCAAAGCCAAGAACCATCCTCCAAAAAGGAAAAGAATGCCCTCCCTCAGGGAGGAAGAAGCTAAGGCAAAGAAAGGAACAGCTAAGACAAAGAACCAACAAAACAGACACAAAGACAGGAAAAAGCAAAGCAAAAGGCGCACCACTGAAAAGCAACGGGGGAAGCAAAACAAACAAGGAAAACAAAGCAAACAAAACAAGGTCACCATACTGTAGTCCGTTCCTTTGCTTTACTCGTGTGTATCACGGCAAAGCAAAGAAGCCAAACACAGGACAAAGAGAAAAACATTCACCAATGCTTAGCACCGGAGAGAAAGAATAAAAGAAATTTCACAAGCAATGCACGGCAAAGACACGCAAGGAAGCCCAAAGAGCAAAGCAAAGCAAATCCAGGAACAATAACAGAAAGAGGAAGCACTAAGAAGCCAAGGAAAGCAAAGCAAAAGCACCTGAAAAGCAAAGAAACAAAGAGGAATACCCTTAGAAAAGGATAAGAGAGCTCAAAGAATGCAAACGGGAAAAGAGGAAATCCACAAATCTGAACAAAAACAATGCACTGCAACACAGAAGGAGCAGCAAAGCAGGACAGAAAAAATACAGTACGACAACAAAGAAAGAAAACCAACATCAACCCGTGCAGCAGAAACAACAACAGAAAAAGGCAAAGGAAGAGAAGACACTCTCATGGCAAAGCAGAGATGCCATCTGAGTGTGGAGGAGGCCATAATCTCAGCATCCATGCCTGGGAGGAGGAAAGGGTAGCTCCTGGGCATGCTGCTACCTCCAGCAGAGATGCAACCTCAGGGTCGCCAGCCGAGAAGGAGTCTGCGGCTGCCAATTAGAACCAAACAGCTCTCTGGAGGAAGGCAGAGCACTTGCAGTCATGGCAAGGAGGAGGTAAGGGGAGCTACCGGGCATGGATCTAGCCAGCCATCAGAGGAAAAGCAAAAGAGCACCACAAGGGAAGAGGCAAGGATGCCCAGGAGGCGTGGACCCACCTGGGAAACTCCAAAGGAGCTGCAAATGCATCAAGCACAGCAGCAAAGCCTAGAGAGTAGGCTGGAGTTAAAGGAGCCAGAAAAGAACAGGCAAAACAGAACAATCGAGGGAGAGACAACATCAGGTAAGTGAAGGCCAAGCAAGAGCAAGGGCGTGGGCAGGGGGACGAGGAAGGCAAAGCCAGGTAAGGCACAGAAGAATGAAGAGCACAGGAGAAACTCAAAGCAAAGCCAAGAACCATCCTCCAAAAAGGAAAAGAATGCCCTCCCTCAGGGAGGAAGAAGCTAAGGCAAAGAAAGGAACAGCTAAGACAAAGAACCAACAAAACAGACACAAAGACAGGAAAAAGCAAAGCAAAAGGCGCACCACTGAAAAGCAACGGGGGAAGCAAAACAAACAAGGAAAACAAAGCAAACAAAACAAGGTCACCATACTGTAGTCCGTTCCTTTGCTTTACTCGTGTGTATCACGGCAAAGCAAAGAAGCCAAACACAGGACAAAGAGAAAAACATTCACCAATGCTTAGCACCGGAGAGAAAGAATAAAAGAAATTTCACAAGCAATGCACGGCAAAGACACGCAAGGAAGCCCAAAGAGCAAAGCAAAGCAAATCCAGGAACAATAACAGAAAGAGGAAGCACTAAGAAGCCAAGGAAAGCAAAGCAAAAGCACCTGAAAAGCAAAGAAACAAAGAGGAATACCCTTAGAAAAGGATAAGAGAGCTCAAAGAATGCAAACGGGAAAAGAGGAAATCCACAAATCTGAACAAAAACAATGCACTGCAACACAGAAGGAGCAGCAAAGCAGGACAGAAAAAATACAGTACGACAACAAAGAAAGAAAACCAACATCAACCCGTGCAGCAGAAACAACAACAGAAAAAGGCAAAGGAAGAGAAGACACTCTCATGGCAAAGCAGAGATGCCATCTGAGTGTGGAGGAGGCCATAATCTCAGCATCCATGCCTGGGAGGAGGAAAGGGTAGCTCCTGGGCATGCTGCTACCTCCAGCAGAGATGCAACCTCAGGGTCGCCAGCCGAGAAGGAGTCTGCGGCTGCCAATTAGAACCAAACAGCTCTCTGGAGGAAGGCAGAGCACTTGCAGTCATGGCAAGGAGGAGGTAAGGGGAGCTACCGGGCATGGATCTAGCCAGCCATCAGAGGAAAAGCAAAAGAGCACCACAAGGGAAGAGGCAAGGATGCCCAGGAGGCGTGGACCCACCTGGGAAACTCCAAAGGAGCTGCAAATGCATCAAGCACAGCAGCAAAGCCTAGAGAGTAGGCTGGAGTTAAAGGAGCCAGAAAAGAACAGGCAAAACAGAACAATCGAGGGAGAGACAACATCAGGTAAGTGAAGGCCAAGCAAGAGCAAGGGCGTGGGCAGGGGGACGAGGAAGGCAAAGCCAGGTAAGGCACAGAAGAATGAAGAGCACAGGAGAAACTCAAAGCAAAGCCAAGAACCATCCTCCAAAAAGGAAAAGAATGCCCTCCCTCAGGGAGGAAGAAGCTAAGGCAAAGAAAGGAACAGCTAAGACAAAGAACCAACAAAACAGACACAAAGACAGGAAAAAGCAAAGCAAAAGGCGCACCACTGAAAAGCAACGGGGGAAGCAAAACAAACAAGGAAAACAAAGCAAACAAAACAAGGTCACCATACTGTAGTCCGTTCCTTTGCTTTACTCGTGTGTATCACGGCAAAGCAAAGAAGCCAAACACAGGACAAAGAGAAAAACATTCACCAATGCTTAGCACCGGAGAGAAAGAATAAAAGAAATTTCACAAGCAATGCACGGCAAAGACATGCAAGGAAGCCCAAAGAGCAAAGCAAAGCAAATCCAGGAACAATAACAGAAAGAGGAAGCACTAAGAAGCCAAGGAAAGCAAAGCAAAAGCACCTGAAAAGCAAAGAAACAAAGAGGAATACCCTTAGAAAAGGATAAGAGAGCTCAAAGAATGCAAACGGGAAAAGAGGAAATCCACAAATCTGAACAAAAACAATGCACTGCAACACAGAAGGAGCAGCAAAGCAGGACAGAAAAAATACAGTACGACAACAAAGAAAGAAAACCAACATCAACCCGTGCAGCAGAAACAACAACAGAAAAAGGCAAAGGAAGAGAAGACACTCTCATGGCAAAGCAGAGATGCCATCTGAGTGTGGAGGAGGCCATAATCTCAGCATCCATGCCTGGGAGGAGGAAAGGGTAGCTCCTGGGCATGCTGCTACCTCCAGCAGAGATGCAACCTCAGGGTCGCCAGCCGAGAAGGAGTCTGCGGCTGCCAATTAGAACCAAACAGCTCTCTGGAGGAAGGCAGAGCACTTGCAGTCATGGCAAGGAGGAGGTAAGGGGAGCTACCGGGCATGGATCTAGCCAGCCATCAGAGGAAAAGCAAAAGAGCACCACAAGGGAAGAGGCAAGGATGCCCAGGAGGCGTGGACCCACCTGGGAAACTCCAAAGGAGCTGCAAATGCATCAAGCACAGCAGCAAAGCCTAGAGAGTAGGCTGGAGTTAAAGGAGCCAGAAAAGAACAGGCAAAACAGAACAATCGAGGGAGAGACAACATCAGGTAAGTGAAGGCCAAGCAAGAGCAAGGGCGTGGGCAGGGGGACGAGGAAGGCAAAGCCAGGTAAGGCACAGAAGAATGAAGAGCACAGGAGAAACTCAAAGCAAAGCCAAGAACCATCCTCCAAAAAGGAAAAGAATGCCCTCCCTCAGGGAGGAAGAAGCTAAGGCAAAGAAAGGAACAGCTAAGACAAAGAACCAACAAAACAGACACAAAGACAGGAAAAAGCAAAGCAAAAGGCGCACCACTGAAAAGCAACGGGGGAAGCAAAACAAACAAGGAAAACAAAGCAAACAAAACAAGGTCACCATACTGTAGTCCGTTCCTTTGCTTTACTCGTGTGTATCACGGCAAAGCAAAGAAGCCAAACACAGGACAAAGAGAAAAACATTCACCAATGCTTAGCACCGGAGAGAAAGAATAAAAGAAATTTCACAAGCAATGCACGGCAAAGACACGCAAGGAAGCCCAAAGAGCAAAGCAAAGCAAATCCAGGAACAATAACAGAAAGAGGAAGCACTAAGAAGCCAAGGAAAGCAAAGCAAAAGCACCTGAAAAGCAAAGAAACAAAGAGGAATACCCTTAGAAAAGGATAAGAGAGCTCAAAGAATGCAAACGGGAAAAGAGGAAATCCACAAATCTGAACAAAAACAATGCACTGCAACACAGAAGGAGCAGCAAAGCAGGACAGAAAAAATACAGTACGACAACAAAGAAAGAAAACCAACATCAACCCGTGCAGCAGAAACAACAACAGAAAAAGGCAAAGGAAGAGAAGACACTCTCATGGCAAAGCAGAGATGCCATCTGAGTGTGGAGGAGGCCATAATCTCAGCATCCATGCCTGGGAGGAGGAAAGGGTAGCTCCTGGGCATGCTGCTACCTCCAGCAGAGATGCAACCTCAGGGTCGCCAGCCGAGAAGGAGTCTGCGGCTGCCAATTAGAACCAAACAGCTCTCTGGAGGAAGGCAGAGCACTTGCAGTCATGGCAAGGAGGAGGTAAGGGGAGCTACCGGGCATGGATCTAGCCAGCCATCAGAGGAAAAGCGAAAAAGCACCACAAGGGAAGAGGCAAGGATGCCCAGGAGGCGTGGACCCACCTGGGAAACTCCAAAGGAGCTGCAAATGCATCAAGCACAGCAGCAAAGCCTAGAGAGTAGGCTGGAGTTAAAGGAGCCAGAAAAGAACAGGCAAAACAGAACAATCGAGGGAGAGACAACATCAGGTAAGTGAAGGCCAAGCAAGAGCAAGGGCGTGGGCAGGGGGACGAGGAAGGCAAAGCCAGGTAAGGCACAGAAGAATGAAGAGCACAGGAGAAACTCAAAGCAAAGCCAAGAACCATCCTCCAAAAAGGAAAAGAATGCCCTCCCTCAGGGAGGAAGAAGCTAAGGCAAAGAAAGGAACAGCTAAGACAAAGAACCAACAAAACAGACACAAAGACAGGAAAAAGCAAAGCAAAAGGCGCACCACTGAAAAGCAACGGGGGAAGCAAAACAAACAAGGAAAACAAAGCAAACAAAACAAGGTCACCATACTGTAGTCCGTTCCTTTGCTTTACTCGTGTGTATCACGGCAAAGCAAAGAAGCCAAACACAGGACAAAGAGAAAAACATTCACCAATGCTTAGCACCGGAGAGAAAGAATAAAAGAAATTTCACAAGCAATGCACGGCAAAGACATGCAAGGAAGCCCAAAGAGCAAAGCAAAGCAAATCCAGGAACAATAACAGAAAGAGGAAGCACTAAGAAGCCAAGGAAAGCAAAGCAAAAGCACCTGAAAAGCAAAGAAACAAAGAGGAATACCCTTAGAAAAGGATAAGAGAGCTCAAAGAATGCAAACGGGAAAAGAGGAAATCCACAAATCTGAACAAAAACAATGCACTGCAACACAGAAGGAGCAGCAAAGCAGGACAGAAAAAATACAGTACGACAACAAAGAAAGAAAACCAACATCAACCCGTGCAGCAGAAACAACAACAGAAAAAGGCAAAGGAAGAGAAGACACTCTCATGGCAAAGCAGAGATGCCATCTGAGTGTGGAGGAGGCCATAATCTCAGCATCCATGCCTGGGAGGAGGAAAGGGTAGCTCCTGGGCATGCTGCTACCTCCAGCAGAGATGCAACCTCAGGGTCGCCAGCCGAGAAGGAGTCTGCGGCTGCCAATTAGAACCAAACAGCTCTCTGGAGGAAGGCAGAGCACTTGCAGTCATGGCAAGGAGGAGGTAAGGGGAGCTACCGGGCATGGATCTAGCCAGCCATCAGAGGAAAAGCAAAAGAGCACCACAAGGGAAGAGGCAAGGATGCCCAGGAGGCGTGGACCCACCTGGGAAACTCCAAAGGAGCTGCAAATGCATCAAGCACAGCAGCAAAGCCTAGAGAGTAGGCTGGAGTTAAAGGAGCCAGAAAAGAACAGGCAAAACAGAACAATCGAGGGAGAGACAACATCAGGTAAGTGAAGGCCAAGCAAGAGCAAGGGCGTGGGCAGGGGGACGAGGAAGGCAAAGCCAGGTAAGGCACAGAAGAATGAAGAGCACAGGAGAAACTCAAAGCAAAGCCAAGAACCATCCTCCAAAAAGGAAAAGAATGCTCTCCCTCAGGGAGGAAGAAGCTAAGGCAAAGAAAGGAACAGCTAAGACAAAGAACCAACAAAACAGACACAAAGACAGGAAAAAGCAAAGCAAAAGGCGCACCACTGAAAAGCAACGGGGGAAGCAAAACAAACAAGGAAAACAAAGCAAACAAAACAAGGTCACCATACTGTAGTCCGTTCCTTTGCTTTACTCGTGTGTATCACGGCAAAGCAAAGAAGCCAAACACAGGACAAAGAGAAAAACATTCACCAATGCTTAGCACCGGAGAGAAAGAATAAAAGAAATTTCACAAGCAATGCACGGCAAAGACACGCAAGGAAGCCCAAAGAGCAAAGCAAAGCAAATCCAGGAACAATAACAGAAAGAGGAAGCACTAAGAAGCCAAGGAAAGCAAAGCAAAAGCACCTGAAAAGCAAAGAAACAAAGAGGAATACCCTTAGAAAAGGATAAGAGAGCTCAAAGAATGCAAACGGGAAAAGAGGAAATCCACAAATCTGAACAAAAACAATGCACTGCAACACAGAAGGAGCAGCAAAGCAGGACAGAAAAAATACAGTACGACAACAAAGAAAGAAAACCAACATCAACCCGTGCAGCAGAAACAACAACAGAAAAAGGCAAAGGAAGAGAAGACACTCTCATGGCAAAGCAGAGATGCCATCTGAGTGTGGAGGAGGCCATAATCTCAGCATCCATGCCTGGGAGGAGGAAAGGGTAGCTCCTGGGCATGCTGCTACCTCCAGCAGAGATGCAACCTCAGGGTCGCCAGCCGAGAAGGAGTCTGCGGCTGCCAATTAGAACCAAACAGCTCTCTGGAGGAAGGCAGAGCACTTGCAGTCATGGCAAGGAGGAGGTAAGGGGAGCTACCGGGCATGGATCTAGCCAGCCATCAGAGGAAAAGCAAAAGAGCACCACAAGGGAAGAGGCAAGGATGCCCAGGAGGCGTGGACCCACCTGGGAAACTCCAAAGGAGCTGCAAATGCATCAAGCACAGCAGCAAAGCCTAGAGAGTAGGCTGGAGTTAAAGGAGCCAGAAAAGAACAGGCAAAACAGAACAATCGAGGGAGAGACAACATCAGGTAAGTGAAGGCCAAGCAAGAGCAAGGGCGTGGGCAGGGGGACGAGGAAGGCAAAGCCAGGTAAGGCACAGAAGAATGAAGAGCACAGGAGAAACTCAAAGCAAAGCCAAGAACCATCCTCCAAAAAGGAAAAGAATGCTCTCCCTCAGGGAGGAAGAAGCTAAGGCAAAGAAAGGAACAGCTAAGACAAAGAACCAACAAAACAGACACAAAGACAGGAAAAAGCAAAGCAAAAGGCGCACCACTGAAAAGCAACGGGGGAAGCAAAACAAACAAGGAAAACAAAGCAAACAAAACAAGGTCACCATACTGTAGTCCGTTCCTTTGCTTTACTCGTGTGTATCACGGCAAAGCAAAGAAGCCAAACACAGGACAAAGAGAAAAACATTCACCAATGCTTAGCACCGGAGAGAAAGAATAAAAGAAATTTCACAAGCAATGCACGGCAAAGACACGCAAGGAAGCCCAAAGAGCAAAGCAAAGCAAATCCAGGAACAATAACAGAAAGAGGAAGCACTAAGAAGCCAAGGAAAGCAAAGCAAAAGCACCTGAAAAGCAAAGAAACAAAGAGGAATACCCTTAGAAAAGGATAAGAGAGCTCAAAGAATGCAAACGGGAAAAGAGGAAATCCACAAATCTGAACAAAAACAATGCACTGCAACACAGAAGGAGCAGCAAAGCAGGACAGAAAAAATACAGTACGACAACAAAGAAAGAAAACCAACATCAACCCGTGCAGCAGAAACAACAACAGAAAAAGGCAAAGGAAGAGAAGACACTCTCATGGCAAAGCAGAGATGCCATCTGAGTGTGGAGGAGGCCATAATCTCAGCATCCATGCCTGGGAGGAGGAAAGGGTAGCTCCTGGGCATGCTGCTACCTCCAGCAGAGATGCAACCTCAGGGTCGCCAGCCGAGAAGGAGTCTGCGGCTGCCAATTAGAACCAAACAGCTCTCTGGAGGAAGGCAGAGCACTTGCAGTCATGGCAAGGAGGAGGTAAGGGGAGCTACCGGGCATGGATCTAGCCAGCCATCAGAGGAAAAGCAAAAGAGCACCACAAGGGAAGAGGCAAGGATGCCCAGGAGGCGTGGACCCACCTGGGAAACTCCAAAGGAGCTGCAAATGCATCAAGCACAGCAGCAAAGCCTAGAGAGTAGGCTGGAGTTAAAGGAGCCAGAAAAGAACAGGCAAAACAGAACAATCGAGGGAGAGACAACATCAGGTAAGTGAAGGCCAAGCAAGAGCAAGGGCGTGGGCAGGGGGACGAGGAAGGCAAAGCCAGGTAAGGCACAGAAGAATGAAGAGCACAGGAGAAACTCAAAGCAAAGCCAAGAACCATCCTCCAAAAAGGAAAAGAATGCTCTCCCTCAGGGAGGAAGAAGCTAAGGCAAAGAAAGGAACAGCTAAGACAAAGAACCAACAAAACAGACACAAAGACAGGAAAAAGCAAAGCAAAAGGCGCACCACTGAAAAGCAACGGGGGAAGCAAAACAAACAAGGAAAACAAAGCAAACAAAACAAGGTCACCATACTGTAGTCCGTTCCTTTGCTTTACTCGTGTGTATCACGGCAAAGCAAAGAAGCCAAACACAGGACAAAGAGAAAAACATTCACCAATGCTTAGCACCGGAGAGAAAGAATAAAAGAAATTTCACAAGCAATGCACGGCAAAGACACGCAAGGAAGCCCAAAGAGCAAAGCAAAGCAAATCCAGGAACAATAACAGAAAGAGGAAGCACTAAGAAGCCAAGGAAAGCAAAGCAAAAGCACCTGAAAAGCAAAGAAACAAAGAGGAATACCCTTAGAAAAGGATAAGAGAGCTCAAAGAATGCAAACGGGAAAAGAGGAAATCCACAAATCTGAACAAAAACAATGCACTGCAACACAGAAGGAGCAGCAAAGCAGGACAGAAAAAATACAGTACGACAACAAAGAAAGAAAACCAACATCAACCCGTGCAGCAGAAACAACAACAGAAAAAGGCAAAGGAAGAGAAGACACTCTCATGGCAAAGCAGAGATGCCATCTGAGTGTGGAGGAGGCCATAATCTCAGCATCCATGCCTGGGAGGAGGAAAGGGTAGCTCCTGGGCATGCTGCTACCTCCAGCAGAGATGCAACCTCAGGGTCGCCAGCCGAGAAGGAGTCTGCGGCTGCCAATTAGAACCAAACAGCTCTCTGGAGGAAGGCAGAGCACTTGCAGTCATGGCAAGGAGGAGGTAAGGGGAGCTACCGGGCATGGATCTAGCCAGCCATCAGAGGAAAAGCAAAAGAGAACCACAAGGGAAGAGGCAAGGATGCCCAGGAGGCGTGGACCCACCTGGGAAACTCCAAAGGAGCTGCAAATGCATCAAGCACAGCAGCAAAGCCTAGAGAGTAGGCTGGAGTTAAAGGAGCCAGAAAAGAACAGGCAAAACAGAACAATCGAGGGAGAGACAACATCAGGTAAGTGAAGGCCAAGCAAGAGCAAGGGCGTGGGCAGGGGGACGAGGAAGGCAAAGCCAGGTAAGGCACAGAAGAATGAAGAGCACAGGAGAAACTCAAAGCAAAGCCAAGAACCATCCTCCAAAAAGGAAAAGAATGCCCTCCCTCAGGGAGGAAGAAGCTAAGGCAAAGAAAGGAACAGCTAAGACAAAGAACCAACAAAACAGACACAAAGACAGGAAAAAGCAAAGCAAAAGGCGCACCACTGAAAAGCAACGGGGGAAGCAAAACAAACAAGGAAAACAAAGCAAACAAAACAAGGTCACCATACTGTAGTCCGTTCCTTTGCTTTACTCGTGTGTATCACGGCAAAGCAAAGAAGCCAAACACAGGACAAAGAGAAAAACATTCACCAATGCTTAGCACCGGAGAGAAAGAATAAAAGAAATTTCACAAGCAATGCACGGCAAAGACACGCAAGGAAGCCCAAAGAGCAAAGCAAAGCAAATCCAGGAACAATAACAGAAAGAGGAAGCACTAAGAAGCCAAGGAAAGCAAAGCAAAAGCACCTGAAAAGCAAAGAAACAAAGAGGAATACCCTTAGAAAAGGATAAGAGAGCTCAAAGAATGCAAACGGGAAAAGAGGAAATCCACAAATCTGAACAAAAACAATGCACTGCAACACAGAAGGAGCAGCAAAGCAGGACAGAAAAAATACAGTACGACAACAAAGAAAGAAAACCAACATCAACCCGTGCAGCAGAAACAACAACAGAAAAAGGCAAAGGAAGAGAAGACACTCTCATGGCAAAGCAGAGATGCCATCTGAGTGTGGAGGAGGCCATAATCTCAGCATCCATGCCTGGGAGGAGGAAAGGGTAGCTCCTGGGCATGCTGCTACCTCCAGCAGAGATGCAACCTCAGGGTCGCCAGCCGAGAAGGAGTCTGCGGCTGCCAATTAGAACCAAACAGCTCTCTGGAGGAAGGCAGAGCACTTGCAGTCATGGCAAGGAGGAGGTAAGGGGAGCTACCGGGCATGGATCTAGCCAGCCATCAGAGGAAAAGCAAAAGAGCACCACAAGGGAAGAGGCAAGGATGCCCAGGAGGCGTGGACCCACCTGGGAAACTCCAAAGGAGCTGCAAATGCATCAAGCACAGCAGCAAAGCCTAGAGAGTAGGCTGGAGTTAAAGGAGCCAGAAAAGAACAGGCAAAACAGAACAATCGAGGGAGAGACAACATCAGGTAAGTGAAGGCCAAGCAAGAGCAAGGGCGTGGGCAGGGGGACGAGGAAGGCAAAGCCAGGTAAGGCACAGAAGAATGAAGAGCACAGGAGAAACTCAAAGCAAAGCCAAGAACCATCCTCCAAAAAGGAAAAGAATGCTCTCCCTCAGGGAGGAAGAAGCTAAGGCAAAGAAAGGAACAGCTAAGACAAAGAACCAACAAAACAGACACAAAGACAGGAAAAAGCAAAGCAAAAGGCGCACCACTGAAAAGCAACGGGGGAAGCAAAACAAACAAGGAAAACAAAGCAAACAAAACAAGGTCACCATACTGTAGTCCGTTCCTTTGCTTTACTCGTGTGTATCACGGCAAAGCAAAGAAGCCAAACACAGGACAAAGAGAAAAACATTCACCAATGCTTAGCACCGGAGAGAAAGAATAAAAGAAATTTCACAAGCAATGCACGGCAAAGACACGCAAGGAAGCCCAAAGAGCAAAGCAAAGCAAATCCAGGAACAATAACAGAAAGAGGAAGCACTAAGAAGCCAAGGAAAGCAAAGCAAAAGCACCTGAAAAGCGAAGAAACAAAGAGGAATACCCTTAGAAAAGGATAAGAGAGCTCAAAGAATGCAAACGGGAAAAGAGGAAATCCACAAATCTGAACAAAAACAATGCACTGCAACACAGAAGGAGCAGCAAAGCAGGACAGAAAAAATACAGTACGACAACAAAGAAAGAAAACCAACATCAACCCGTGCAGCAGAAACAACAACAGAAAAAGGCAAAGGAAGAGAAGACACTCTCATGGCAAAGCAGAGATGCCATCTGAGTGTGGAGGAGGCCATAATCTCAGCATCCATGCCTGGGAGGAGGAAAGGGTAGCTCCTGGGCATGCTGCTACCTCCAGCAGAGATGCAACCTCAGGGTCGCCAGCCGAGAAGGAGTCTGCGGCTGCCAATTAGAACCAAACAGCTCTCTGGAGGAAGGCAGAGCACTTGCAGTCATGGCAAGGAGGAGGTAAGGGGAGCTACCGGGCATGGATCTAGCCAGCCATCAGAGGAAAAGCGAAAAAGCACCACAAGGGAAGAGGCAAGGATGCCCAGGAGGCATGGACCCACCTGGGAAACTCCAAAGGAGCTGCAAATGCATCAAGCACAGCAGCAAAGCCTAGAGAGTAGGCTGGAGTTAAAGGAGCCAGAAAAGAACAGGCAAAACAGAACAATCGAGGGAGAGACAACATCAGGTAAGTGAAGGCCAAGCAAGAGCAAGGGCGTGGGCAGGGGGACGAGGAAGGCAAAGCCAGGTAAGGCACAGAAGAATGAAGAGCACAGGAGAAACTCAAAGCAAAGCCAAGAACCATCCTCCAAAAAGGAAAAGAATGCCCTCCCTCAGGGAGGAAGAAGCTAAGGCAAAGAAAGGAACAGCTAAGACAAAGAACCAACAAAACAGACACAAAGACAGGAAAAAGCAAAGCAAAAGGCGCACCACTGAAAAGCAACGGGGGAAGCAAAACAAACAAGGAAAACAAAGCAAACAAAACAAGGTCACCATACTGTAGTCCGTTCCTTTGCTTTACTCGTGTGTATCACGGCAAAGCAAAGAAGCCAAACACAGGACAAAGAGAAAAACATTCACCAATGCTTAGCACCGGAGAGAAAGAATAAAAGAAATTTCACAAGCAATGCACGGCAAAGACACGCAAGGAAGCCCAAAGAGCAAAGCAAAGCAAATCCAGGAACAATAACAGAAAGAGGAAGCACTAAGAAGCCAAGGAAAGCAAAGCAAAAGCACCTGAAAAGCAAAGAAACAAAGAGGAATACCCTTAGAAAAGGATAAGAGAGCTCAAAGAATGCAAACGGGAAAAGAGGAAATCCACAAATCTGAACAAAAACAATGCACTGCAACACAGAAGGAGCAGCAAAGCAGGACAGAAAAAATACAGTACGACAACAAAGAAAGAAAACCAACATCAACCCGTGCAGCAGAAACAACAACAGAAAAAGGCAAAGGAAGAGAAGACACTCTCATGGCAAAGCAGAGATGCCATCTGAGTGTGGAGGAGGCCATAATCTCAGCATCCATGCCTGGGAGGAGGAAAGGGTAGCTCCTGGGCATGCTGCTACCTCCAGCAGAGATGCAACCTCAGGGTCGCCAGCCGAGAAGGAGTCTGCGGCTGCCAATTAGAACCAAACAGCTCTCTGGAGGAAGGCAGAGCACTTGCAGTCATGGCAAGGAGGAGGTAAGGGGAGCTACCGGGCATGGATCTAGCCAGCCATCAGAGGAAAAGCGAAAAAGCACCACAAGGGAAGAGGCAAGGATGCCCAGGAGGCATGGACCCACCTGGGAAACTCCAAAGGAGCTGCAAATGCATCAAGCACAGCAGCAAAGCCTAGAGAGTAGGCTGGAGTTAAAGGAGCCAGAAAAGAACAGGCAAAACAGAACAATCGAGGGAGAGACAACATCAGGTAAGTGAAGGCCAAGCAAGAGCAAGGGCGTGGGCAGGGGGACGAGGAAGGCAAAGCCAGGTAAGGCACAGAAGAATGAAGAGCACAGGAGAAACTCAAAGCAAAGCCAAGAACCATCCTCCAAAAAGGAAAAGAATGCTCTCCCTCAGGGAGGAAGAAGCTAAGGCAAAGAAAGGAACAGCTAAGACAAAGAACCAACAAAACAGACACAAAGACAGGAAAAAGCAAAGCAAAAGGCGCACCACTGAAAAGCAACGGGGGAAGCAAAACAAACAAGGAAAACAAAGCAAACAAAACAAGGTCACCATACTGTAGTCCGTTCCTTTGCTTTACTCGTGTGTATCACGGCAAAGCAAAGAAGCCAAACACAGGACAAAGAGAAAAACATTCACCAATGCTTAGCACCGGAGAGAAAGAATAAAAGAAATTTCACAAGCAATGCACGGCAAAGACACGCAAGGAAGCCCAAAGAGCAAAGCAAAGCAAATCCAGGAACAATAACAGAAAGAGGAAGCACTAAGAAGCCAAGGAAAGCAAAGCAAAAGCACCTGAAAAGCGAAGAAACAAAGAGGAATACCCTTAGAAAAGGATAAGAGAGCTCAAAGAATGCAAACGGGAAAAGAGGAAATCCACAAATCTGAACAAAAACAATGCACTGCAACACAGAGGAGCAGCAAAGTAGGACAGAAAAAATACTGTAAGATAACAAAGCAATGCAGAAAAAAAAAAAAACAAAGAAAAATTCCAAGGAAAACAGCAAAGATAAGCATGTTTATGAAATACAAGAGGAAAGCAAATGCACTGAATACAATATCATGCCAAAGTAAACACAGTAAATAGATAGCAACTCTCACCAGTGCTTAGCACGGAAAAGAATAAAAGAAATTTCACAAGCAATGCACGGCAAAGCCACAAAAGGAAACCCAAAGAGCAAAGCAAAGTTGTAACCTCATGAGTTGAAATCCTCAAGTTGAAACCACACAGTGTAAATCACAGTGGGACAACTGCTTCCCTCACTCGGCAGCACTGGGCCTGATACACCCCAGGGCATACAGTTTGCCCTTCTGGCTGCCAGCGCACACTGCCAGCTCATATTCAAGTTGCCATCAACCAGAACGCCCCGATCCCTTTTTTGCAGGGCCGATCTCCATCCCCTCGCCCCCCTAGTCTTTACACACAGCCCGGGCTGCCGCATGCCAGGTGCAGAACGCGGTGCTTGCTTTCCTTCATGCAGATGGGGACCACCCTCAAATTTCTCCAGATCCTGGTGCAAGGCCTCTCAACCCCCAAGGGAGTCAACATTCCTCCCAGCTTCACATCAACCGCAGATTTACTTCATACAACTGCCAGATCTTGATTGGAATCAACCGTGAAAACATTACAGAGAAATGGCCTTAAAATAGACCCCACAGAATCCCACTGGTGACAAGAAGGGCAGCTGTCAGGCCATAGCTTCCCCTCGTCCAACACAGCCATCTTTTACTTGACATGGGACATTCTTACAGTCATATCGCCATGGCCTTACGGTGTCATGAGCCACCTCCCTGCCAACTGCTATAGATACAGGAACCCTGACAACAGAACACCAGCTGAGATGCAAGCCAGTGCAACCAAGGCAGGCCTGTTTTGAAAGGCCAAAATTTTAGAAGTAAAAAATGCTTTCCTGCTCTGCTTAGTTTGGTGCATTATTTGCAATGCCATGGAGCTAATTCTGCAACACAGGTATACACTGCACTGAGCAGAATACAATCACATGGAAATGCCCATTTTCATTTGTTTCTTTTTTAAGCACGTTGCCAACCAAGAAAAAGCCTCCTGTAGGATACAAAAAAATTTGGCCTAAGGAGTCCTCATCTGGACTCTGGACAGCACATTCTGGGGCTCAAAAGGGTCTCTTTCTGAAAGCAAAACAGCCAGTCACATTCACATGAGTTAAGGGTGCCTTCAGAGGTCAGAGAGCTTCAGCACTTCAGTCGTGCGGTAAGAACTCCATCTGCAAGTTAAAACCATGGCTTGATGCAGGTTCTTCTGAGGAATGGGGCTGAACCTGTATTAATGGAGGTGAAGCCTGAGCCAGCAGTTTTCCTAACTGTCTGGAGGCATTATCTTCCTGAAAAATAGATAACCTCATTGCACGTACTGCAAAAAGACATCTAGACACAAACTTCTGTACACTTTAACTGCGTTTGCAAGGATCTTACGAAGGAAAAAATGGTCTCTTCTACAGTTAGCCAAAATAGGGGCTTCTTTGAAAGAGCAACAGCATGCAGACACTGTCTGCAAGCCCCCTGGCATCCTTCTGCTGTACTATGTAGCACCTGGAGCAAGCAGGCACTGACTGTATAGCTCATGAGGGCTAACACTGCTCAGATAACAACCGAGGGGGTGAAAAAATGTATCAGCAGGAGCAGTGCACTCATAACACAGCAACAAAGACCGGAGCACTGCTGAGACAGGTAGCAGAACTCTTTCATTAGTGGTCAATTTTAACCCCATCCAGTCAGTGCTGAGCAAAATGAGGACAAAGGATAGACTCGGCAAACTGCAGATGATATTTCCAGCTGGCTCGGCTATAGTCATTTATTAGGATTTTAAGGTTGGGGTTTTTTTCGTTCTTTTTCTGTTCCTTGGTTTTGGTGAGATGGTAATAATTCATGCAAACTCCCCCATACACTACCAGTCTCCATCAGATGATGAGATAAAAGGCTGAGATAAGCCCCTCTTCTAGCTATACAGATTTAAAACATGAAAATAAATCTGTTAGAGGTTTTGCGATGCAGATAGACATGAACAATAAAAGCAGAGGCAGGGAAAAGAAGAGCTGGCTTGCATGGCAGCAGGTAAACAATGTATTCAGGAAAAACACTTGTCTGTAACATTCACACCCATATCTCATCCCACTTAAGACCCAGAACACAACAACTTTAAAGTAATACTCTAACTGATCTGTACTGTATTGATCCTCTAAGCTGTCTTTGCTTCTCTGCTTCTGTAATTTAAGTTTATTTTGTCTTTCTGTTTAGCAGGCAAACCTCACCATAAGAAGACAATATGCAAACTATGGGTGGAGTATGTAAGTAGCCAAATTAATAAAAATTCATTTAATATGAGACAACAAACATATGTGAGACGATGCTGTCTGAACTGGACCCATACTGACTTTAATGTACGTACCAAAGCACTAGAAATCGAGTTTTTACCATATTTGAGCCTTTCCCGTTACATAACTTAAGCTGTGTAGAAAGCTCTGGGACGTCACATGAACCAGCAGGCACCTCCAACCCTATCCCTTGGCATTACGCACAGGAAAAGAAATGTCACAATATGATGGATTATCCCTTACTTCACTTAAAGAAGAGCAAGAATATCCTGAATTACTGAAAATCACCAAGCTCGATCTTACACATCAGGATGTGACATAGTAACTCTTCTCTCCAGCAACCAGAAGAGATAAATAGCAGAGGAATAATTGATTCAAAGGTCTGGAAGAGAAATACTGACATATTGAGAGCATGAGACAAATCCAGTCTAGTTCAGATGCAGCTGAAAGCTGTCATCAGCCAAAGTCTCAGCAGTTACCAGAATGCAAACAAAGCTATTCTTAATGTGTTAATTTTTTAAGTTGAACACAATGCCTGGCATTAAATAATAATAATAATAATAATAAAAGTAATCATAAGTTGCTTTTGTTTGAATCAAAAAACAGGAGAAAAAATCACTTGGAAATCACAGAAATGCGGTGGAATGACTCACACAGCTGGAGTGCTGTGA
This sequence comes from Gallus gallus, assembly GCF_016699485.2. Taxonomy (NCBI): domain Eukaryota; kingdom Metazoa; phylum Chordata; class Aves; order Galliformes; family Phasianidae; genus Gallus; species Gallus gallus. The sequence goes on from NC_052537.1 coordinate 1,048,857, forward strand.
TGGATGGCTAGTGACTTTTCAAAAGAGAGAGGCAGGGCAGGAAAGGCAGCGGTGAAGCCCTCTATGTTAAGAAAGAATGGGAATGTATCGAAATTAATGATGGCGATGATAGGGTTGAGAGCTTATAGGTCGGAATAAAAGCAAAGGCCAGTAAGACTGACGTTATCATGGGTGTGCTACAGGCCACGCAAGCAGGATGAAGAGGTGGGCAAGACACTTTAGAGACAGCCGCAGGAGGTCTCAAGGTCTCTCCCCCTTGTTCTTGGGGGGGATTTCAAAGTCCCAGACATCTGCTGGATTTATAATACAGCAAATAGGGAACAGTCCCAGAGGTTCCTAGAGCGTGTGGGAGACAACTTCCTGACACAGCTGGTGAGGAGCCAACAAGGGGAAGCAAAATCCTGCTGTTTGTTAACAGAGAAGGTCTTGTGGGGGATGTAAAGGCTGGAGGCCATCTGGGGCAAAGGGATCATGAGATGTTAGATTTCTCAATCCTTGTTGAACCACGGAGGGCAGTCAGCAGAACTGCCACCTTGGACTTCTGGAGAGCAAACTTGAGCCTCTTCAGGACCATGGTTGAGAGGGTCCCTTGGGAGGCAGGTTTGGAGGGCATGGGAGCCCCGGAAGGCTGGCAGTACAAAAAGGAAGTAATTTTAAAGATTACTGTACGGTCAGCAGGAGCTGACCATCCCCAGGTCATGGAAGACGAGCTGATGGGCAAGGAGGCTGGACTGGCTGAACAGAGACCTTCGACTGGAACTCAAGAGCAAAATGAAAGATTATGGTCCGTGGAAGAGTGGTCAACTTATGATGATTACAGGTACATAGCAAAGATGTGCAGAAGAAAATTAGAAAATCCAAAGCCCAGCTAGAACTGAGCTCGGACAGTAAGGTGAAGGACAACAATGAATATTTCTATAAATACATCAACAGCAAGAGGAGGGCAAGGGAGAATCTCCATCCCTTGTTGGACGCCGAGGGCAACATGGTGACCAAGGATCAGGAAAAGGCTGAGGTACTTAATGCCTTTGTTGCCTCAGTCTTTAATAGCAAGACTTGTTACTCCCTGGGAAAAAAATCCCCTGTGCTGGTAGATAAGGATGGGGAACTGAATAGGCCCTGCATTATCCACAATGAGATGATTTTGGACCTGCAACGAATGCAGGATGCTCGAGTTCACAGGGCCAGATGGACTGCACTCTGGAGTGCTGAGGGAGTTGGTGGATGTGGTTGCCAAGCCACACTCCATCGTCCTTCAGCAGTCCTGGCTAAATGGAAACATGCAGGTGGACTGGAGACTGGCAAATATGACGCACATCTTCAGAAACGGCCAGAAGATGAGCATGGTAGCTACAGACCTATCAGTCTTACCTCAGTGCCAGGATAGGCTATGGAAAGGATAATGTTGAGATTAATTAAAGGTCAACTAGAAGATCAGGCCCAGTCAGAATGGGTTTACGAATGGTAGATCCTGTTTGACAAAATAACTAGCTCCACGACACCAATGCCACAGGAGACTCCAGGAGCAGGAGAAGATCCAGTGGAGGGAGGAAGCAGGGGCAGCTGGGTCTGCTGTGCACATATACTGACAGACATACAGATACCTTGTCACTGCTCTTCTGCCTCCACGTTTCTGGAGTACTGGGAGTTTTGTCTTCACACAGGAACTCCGCCAAGCCTGTATGTCCAGAGCTGCATTTTCCAGTCCATGGCACCTTGATCCCAGGACGTGCTCCGCCACGTGCTTCTAGGACATGAACATCTGGTGTTGCACAAAGGCCCCTGAAAGTAAAAGCATCCCGGCAGGTTTGCACTGCTCCCACACTCCCCAGCGCTCTCTCCAAAATCTCACACAACACAGACTCTCTCAGACTCTTGACTGCAGCCCAGTAGCACAGGATCTCCCCTCTCACTTTATGAGAGAAGAGGCCTTTCTTTTTCAGCTTTGCAGATACCATCAGGCAAGAACTGGCTTTCCCACCCTGCAGCCAGGAATGCTCCAACCTGAGGGGTGAGTGGCTGTGAGAGGAAGGTCTCTGCGGAAGCGCAGCTCATTCCTCCCCTCTGACAGGGCCAGAAGGCATGAGACAAAAGAGGAAAGCACAGTGCGTCTGCATTTCCCTCGGGGCTCTTATTTCCTGCGTTACGGTGGGAAACGAGCTGAGCCGCTGTGCCTCTCTATTATGGTTAGCTCTGCAGCTCTGCCATCATCTTTAGACTCAGCTGTTCCTGTGCATAATGCTCCACACAATCACCCTGCAGAGCCCAAAGCCCTGCCTGGCTGCTGTCACTCACCTGGAGGTTGCAGGGTGCTGTACCTCCTGCCTGTACCTGCTTCTAGGTGTCGCTTGCAAGACACAGAGTCCACCTGGTTGGAACTGCGGTCAACAAACACAAACGTGAAACAAGTAAGAAGGGATTCTTTTGTTTCACAGGCTTTCACCTTTGTTAAAACATGGTCTGCTGCGGAGCACGGCTGGAAGCGTTTCACCTGTGCAGAAAAGGGGTGGAGCCTGGTCCCAGCCCTCCCTAACCTCATTTAAGGGCTGGCTGTCTAAGGGGAAGAATCTCTACTGGGACATCTGCTCTCTGCTAATACCTTCTGAGTCCTGTTCTTCAGAAAGGGGTCTTTCTTTACTAGCTTGAGTCCTTCACCATTCTTGGGAAAATAAAAACACAGTAAAGCAGCTGTATCTGCCACTACCTTTCACTACGGTTACCATTTTAGGTTATGGTTAAAGGTTGACTTGAGAGTTGGACTGCTGCCACAAGGCTCTGGCTGTGCTGGGCATCCCTCTGGACTGGGCCCCAAAGCAGCTCCAGCTGAGCCTGGTCCTCCTCCAGACTGGGCCCCAAAGCAGCCCCAACTGAGCCTGGTCCTCCTCCAGACTGGGCCTCCTGAGCCCCAAAGCGGCCCCAACTGAGCCTGGTCCTCCTCCAGCCTAAGCCCCGAGGCCATGGCTCTGCCTGGGCCCTCTCCAGACTGGGCCAAAAGGAGGCCACAACTGTGCCAGGTCCCCTCCAGACTGGGCCCCGAGGCCCCGACTGTGCTGGGCTCCCCTCCAGACTGGGCCCCAAAGCAGCCCCAACTGAGCCTGGTCCTCCTCCAGCCTGGGCCACAAAGCAGCCCCAACTGAGCCTGGTCCTCCTCCAGCCTGGGCCCCCTCCAGACTGGGCCCAAAGGAGGCCTCAACTGTGCCAGGCCCCTTCCAGACTGGGCCCCGAGGCCCCGACTGTGCTGGGCCACCCTCCGGCACAGGCCCTGCCTTAAGCCCCGCCCCCTGTGGACAGCTGTGCTATTTGCCTGCTTTGTTTTTTTCTCTCTCTTACCTCTTATTTCCCTGTTCTCTCCGCAAATGCATTCAGATCCCCGGGATGGAGTGCGCTGATACTGCTGCGTTCTTCCTGCACCAACTGTCCGGGCGGCTCAGCATGTTCTACAGAACAGCATGCCTTTGGAAATGCTCGGAGTATGTAGCCTGACAGCAAGAGCACACTGCGCTCTTCTGGCTATTTCTCAACATGTCAGAGGGACAGGAGTGTGCTCAGCCTTGTGTGGTTGCACGTATGCAAAAATCCCTATCGCAGCTGTAAAGATCTTTGTTGTTCTGCTTTACAGCAGTAGTGTGTGACGAGAAGCCTACAACTATCAATTTAGAGGAGGTAATTAATTGTGACAGTTCCCCTTTCTTCTTCCGTTGACGATGGAGGTGATGGGGTTCTCCTATGCTATGTGCTGGTGTAATACCTCTGAGCCTCAGTTTTGATGGGTTCAGCAAAGCTCATGGCAACAGGCTTTGGTCAGCCTCAGATCTGCTGATGAGATAAATAGATGATGATAAGAGAGACCGAAAGAAAAAAACACGAGGCAAGAGTTGTTTTTTTCTTCTAGTCAGCACGCCATCGCTAAATCTTCCATACTGTGACTTTTATCTTGATAGTGATGATCCCTTCACCTCACACGTTGAGCACAACGCTTTCTGTTGTGGAGATTCCCACCAGTGACAAAGTATTAGTGCCGCTTTTCTGCCTGTCTCTTTTTTGTCTGTATTTTCTGGCATGTGGGGATTTCTTTTAGTGGCCCACAAGCACTTGCCAGATAAGCAGGCAGTGCAGGAGGAGGCAGGGGCAAGAGGCAGGAGCAAGGGCAGAGTGGTTTCTTTGTTGCTAAATGGAATGACTGTATTTTCTGCATGTGGATTTGCCATAGTGCTTCTTACAAGGCCTAAGGGTGGGATGAAATGTGCCCTGAAGCAGGTGTGCTTGCAGGAAGGCAAAAGAGAAATGCAAATCATTTACCCCCCCCAAAAAACCATGCAAATCATTACCCAAAAGAGGGTAATCCCAGGAAAAAGAGGGGACAGGAAAAAATCTTTGCTATTAACCCCAGACTTGATGGGAAAGGAAAAGCTGAAGAAGCAGGTGTGCTTGGGGGTGTTCGTCTTCTAGACTGCACCCAGAGAAGGCGAATGATTCTGATGCCGCAGTCTTGGAACTCCAGTCAGTACACAGCTGGAAGGATTTCTGGGCTGAGACGAATTTCTCTCTCTGCAGCTGCTGATCTATTGGATTGTGTGTTCTAGTGCACGGAGGCTTTTGGGCATGATTTATCCTCACTATACCTCACACTGGGTGGGAAAAGTTGGCATTGGATCTCACATAGCAGCTTGTAACAAAGGTTGGACTTGCCAATGCCTTCCACTGTCTCCACTCGTCCGGTGCCTCCTTGAAGCCTATGCCTAATCAGGAAATCTTTTCTTATTTCCTAGCTCTTGCGCAATAAAGAAGCATTTCAACCGCTGCTTCTTGCAGCAGTACAGTGTTTCCAAAGAGAGAAAAACACCACTACTGGCATAAGCTGGATTTCTGCTGTTGGTAAGGCTGAGCTGAGAACCGGGCTGACTGTTGCACCTGGGATTGTGTGCGAAGCCTACAGACACAGGAATAACTTTTCCTTGCAGGTTGAGCATGTGCAGTGGAATTGCCAGGTCACAGCCTGAGCCAGTACGTGAGCACATGAGTGCCTGGAGCTGGGGGAGCCTAGCTCCACCCTTCCTCTTTCTCCGTCCCAGCAGTGCTTCTGGGAGCGCGTGCGCAGTCAGTCCGCAGGGGGCTCCTCAGCCCCCCCCGCGCCCCCCCAGGCCCGTCCCCCCCTTCTTCCAGCGATCCAGATTTCGAAGCGGAGAAGGCTGTGTTCCTCAGCTCACCCCTTTCTTCCAAAGTCTCGCTCGGAGGGGTGAGTTGATTGCTCTTTCTTTGATAGCTTGTCCTATAGTGCCTAGATCTCAAAGAAAGGCTCTGTCATTGCCCTTGTTTGCTTTACAGCGTGTCAGAGGTCGGTCATTGCTAGGAAAGCTTGTGCTTTAAAGCACCAGGTTGTATAGAGAAGGTAATTCTAAAAGCGAGCTTGCCAGTTCTTTTTTACCTAAGTGGTTTTTGAGCAAGGAAAGATTGGAGATGCTGTTTGCTCATGGAAGATGGAGAGGAGGAAAAGCAAGTAGGACGCATGCTGTGCATAGCCACTGCATGCCACCTGCACCATTTCCCCCCTGAACAAAGGAGGAGCAGCTCAGCGAGCGTGGCCTGGGCCATCGAAGGGAACATCCAAACATCTGGACCAACACCAAATGGCTTAAGTCCGTATGTTCCTTGTTTCTCTGTTGTTTGTCTCACATCCTTCTGGAAAGAAAGCAGGAGGAGACAGACCTCCGATTTGATCCTGTTGTGTGTGATGATTACGGCCAAGGGGCAGAAGTTGGTGCTTAGGCAGGGGTAAAGCTAGGAAAGCTAAGCCTCGTTGAGGAACGAGAGATTAAAGTAGAGCTCATTCTACATGGCTGTTCAGCACCTTGAAGGTATTTATCGTGCAGCAGGATCTGTCTGGCTGCAGGAACATGGTCGGATACGTTGATTCCAGTAGAAACTCAGTAAGCAGCGGCGGTGTGTGCAAAGTGCTGGTTGTAATGGACTTCTGCCGAGGTGAGTGGGGGCTCAGCGTGTCGCTCAGTGGTAGGTTTGGTCATTTGCAGTGCTGACAGGAAATGTGCATGCAAGGAGTGACCAGAAGGGTTGGAGCCAGGGTCCGCCCCTTCTGAGACCCCCTTGAAGGGCTGGCAGTGGAGGGGCAAGGGTATGTCGCTGGAGATCCCTGCATACCTGAAACCTTCTGAAGTTAGGCAGCTTCTTTCCTTTCTTTCTCTGCCCACAGCTTTTGCATGTGAGCAAATCCTCACTTGCTGCAGCCTAGGACCTTGCTGTCATTGCTGCGCTTTCCATCACGTTGCAGTACCCAAGCAGGAGGCTTACTTCTCTCCTCCTGCACGGGCACAACCACTTCAAAGCATCTCTTAAGAGAGAGATTACCAGATTACCTTTGTTCAACCAGTACTGGCAGCAAAGTTATTACTTGCGATCACTGAGCCATTTCAGCACATTTTTTTAATAGGTAAAAAGTATCAAGGGAAGATTTCTGCCTTTACCTGGACGAACCTGTCCACCATGTTCTGGGTCAGGCCTTCTGACTTCTTCTTGGCTTTGCTTATCCTATTGAACAAAATTTAAACAAATAAAGAATGAGAAATAACAATAGGTGGAAGTCAGCAAACACTTGTTTCTCCCCTTTCACGCCCACGACATCATTCTTCACTTGAGAGTAAAGTTCACATGGCAGCAGGTTTACTCCCTTACGCAGTGTGATCCTACAGAGCGAGGTATGAGTTGGCTCCATCAGCGCTCAACTCCACAGCACTGTCTCCTGGGAAGATGAGGGCTGCCCCTCAGAAATGCTGAGACAAGCTTTGGTAACAAGAGCCCAGCATCGCCGAGTTCATGACCCAAACTTTTTGCAAAGCAAATACGACATTTCCTTCAGAGCTTCATCTGTAGACCCACGTCACACTTTGACATTTCCTTCGCTCCTTTAATAAATATTCCCACTACAGACTTCTGACTTACACAGTGCTCCAAAATCTTGCCTGCGCTGTTGAGCCTAACTCTCGCATCAGGCTAACCCCATTCTCATACACATAACGGCACCAAAAGCTGGAGCAGGTTATGCCAGGCACACAAGCGTGACCGGAGAACAAGCTCCAAAGCATACTGAGACCTGACGTGCTTCCTGCAAGGCTCTGACAGCGCCACTCTCCCCACTACTGGGCACAGACTCCGTAAACTGCATAGGCCAGAGCCAAGGTGGAAAAATATAAAAGCAGGTACTTGCTCCAGCATCATACCATGCTGCCCCCTGGACCCAGCATGGACCAATTAAAGGTCAACCAGGGGATCGGGCCCAGTCAGCATGGGCTGACGAACGGTAGATCCAGTTTGACAAACCTGATTCCATTCTGTGACAAGGTGACCCGCTTAGCGGATGAAGGTAAGGCTGTTGATGGGGTCTACCTGGACTTCAGTAAAGCCTTTGACACTGTACCCCACAGCACTCTCGTGGAGAAGCTGGCTGCCCACGGTTTGGACGGGCGTATGCTCCGCTGGGTGAAACACTGGCTGGATGGCCAGGCCCACAGAGTTAAATCCAGTTGGCAGCCAGACACGAGCGGTGTCCCCCAGGGCTCGGTACTGGGGCTGCTTCTATTCAACATCTTTATTAGCGGTCTTGATGAGGGGATTGAGCGCACCCTCAGTAACTGCAGAGGGCACCAAGGTGGGAGGGAGTGTTGATCTGCCTGAGGGGAGAAAGGCGCTACAGAGGGACCTGGATAGAGTGGGGCGATAGGCCACGGTTAACTGGCCCATCAATGGGAGGGCCCATTCTATGGGCCCATTCAATGGGGCCAAGTGTCGCGTCCTGCATTTTGGCCACAACAACCCCAGGCGTCCCCCCAGGCTTGGGGAGGAGTGGCTGGAAAGCTGCCTGACGGAAAGGGACCTTGGTGTCCGGATGGACAGTCAGCTGAATATGAGCCAGCGGTGTGCCCAGGTGGCCAAGGTGGCCAGTGGCATCCTGGCTTGGATCAGGAGTGGTGTGGTGAGCAGGACGAGGGAAGTCATCCTGCCCCTGTACTCGGCATTGGCGAGGCCTCACCTCAAGCACAGTGTTCAGTTTTGGGCACAGAAAGGACACGGAGGTGCTGAAGCAGGTTTAAAGAAGGGCAACAAGGCTGGGGAAGGGCTTGGAGAATATGCCCTATGAGGAGTGACTGAAGGAACTGGGGCTGTTTAGTGTGGGGAAAAGGAGGCTGAGGGGAGTCCTTATTGCTCTCTGCCAGTACCTGCAAGGTGCTTACAGCGAGAGCGGGGCTGGTCTCTTCTCACTGGTGACAGGATGAGGAGAAATGGCCTCCAGTTGTGCCAGGAGTAAGTTTAGGTTGGACATCAGGAAAAACTTCTTTACAGAAAGGGTTGTTAAGCACTGGAATAGGCTCCCCAGGGAGGTGGCTAAGTCACCATCCCTGAGTGTGTTTAAAAACACGTGGCGCTCGGGGACAGGATTTAGCAGGGGGTTGTTAGAGTTAGGCTAGTATGGTTACGTGTGGTTAGACTTGATCATTTTTAAGGTCGTTTCCAACCTGAGCAATTCTATGATTTCACGACCCTCTCCTAGTTACCACTGGCAGAAACCACGCACATTTGTCACAGAAAAATCAATCAATCAAACAACCCTCTATCCAGCACATCAGCTCTTGAACAAGACTGTTGTTTCCCAGGTCATTCTTTGTATTCATTTCTCTTCGTATGCAGCACAATCAGATCCTGCCCAGCAGTGCTTCTGGGAAGAGAGCATCCACCTCAGAGCACAGGACCTGAGATTGTCCTCTGCTCCCCCCACCGCCACTGGGCTTCAGCACAGCTGTGCTGGGATGTCCTCTGGAGTCATACACACGAGCACAAGCAATGCATATGCAAGACCCCTGGGAGGAGCTGCAGTACTACGTCACATCAGGGAACCTGGGACAGATGCAACACCTCAGCCTGATGGGCACACCTCCTCCAGATAAAAACATCCCAGACATTCCTCAAGAATCTTCCAGTTACTTCTAGACATCCAAGCCAGATTCCATGAAACAGCTGGGAGATAAAAAAAATGAAATACAACTATTTCAATGGCCCCCTGCCTCTTTGGTCCTTACCCTTCTGGGGCCATCCGCTGCAGTGGCATACTCCATCACTGAAACCACGGTAAAAAAAAAGCAAGAGCCAGCATCCCAGCAGTCCAACACATCAGTGCTGTGAAGGACACTTTGCCAGGTTCAGAAACATCTTGTATATTTCGATTTTCATTGGTTGAACAAATGGGTCTGGGGGAAAAACACAGGGGAAATCAAACTCCTTATGCCCCTGGGATCAGATCGGGCCCCTCAGTGCCCCAGAGTCCCAAAGTCTCTCCTCGCTCACACACCCCTACAACCTCTCAGCCCCCAAACCCAATGCTTTAACCCTCAGAAGCCACACCAGAACTCTCCCCACAGAGGTCTACAGTCACTCACAGGACCCTCAGCCCCGCAGATCCAAAACCTTCTCCTCAGAAACCACCCCAGAACCCTCCTCACAGACAGTCCCTCAGCACACAAAACCCCTCACTTCCACCTCAGAACCAGCCCCACAGCCCTCCTTACAGACTCCTACAGACAGACCAGCACAGGCCCCCCACTCCCCAAGGCCCCCAACTGCCGCACAGAAGCAATCCCAGGACGCTTTCCAGAGTCTCTCTGCCCCTCGCAGACCTTGCCCTGGCTTTGCTGAACATCATTAGGACACCACTCGTGACCGCCTCCACCCGGACACACAGCCATTGAGCACAGCTCTCTGGCTGCGACTGTCCAGCCAATTCCACCCCATAGCCCACCCTTCGAACACAGACCAATCCAAACCAGTACCAATCTGTCTCCACTGCAATGGTGCAGAGGATGGCCACCTCACAGTGCCTTTTTGCTGCCTCCAATTACTGCGGTCATCGATCACTGACAGCCCCTCCATCTCTGAGCCCTACAGATAACGCTGGCTCACCTCCACTGCTAAAGGCCCGGGTAACCCCACCCAGTGTTGGCTGGTGACAGTGGGAAACCACTGGGCCCGAATATCCTCCCTCAGAGAGAAAACTGTCCCAAGGGGTGAGAACTCATTGCAGGGATGGTCAACTTCCACTGGGACGGGAGGCCCTTGGGAAGGAAGAGCACTGCGCTGCAAAATGCCCATTGGGAGGGTCAGTGATCATTGGAATGGGAAACAACTGGGATGGGAAGGATGTTTGCCTACGAAAAATCAAACCATCTCAAGCCTGGGGGAAAGGGGCTGACCCCAACGGTCACGCAACCCCCCGTGGGGGGAGGGGCTCCCCTAACTGCCACTCTCCAGCTGTCATGGCAGGTAAGGCAGCAGGCTTCCCCTGCTCCCGTGCTTCAGCTGGCCCCAGCGCCCCAGATCCCACCCCTGTAACCCAGATCTCACCCCAGCACCCCAGATCTCACCCCTGTAACCCAGATCCCACCCCTGTAACCGAGATCTCACCCCAGCACCCCAGATCCCACCCCTGTAACCCAGATCCCACCCCAGCACCCCAGCGCCCCAGATCCCACCCCTGTAAGCCCGATCTCACCCCTGTGCCCCAGATCCCACCCCAGCACACCAGATCTCACCCCTGTAACCCAGATCCCACCCCTGTAACCCAGACCTCACCCCAGCACCCCAGATCTCACCCCTGTAACCCAGATCCCATCCCTTTAACCCAGATCTCACCCCTGTAACCCAGATCTCACCCCAGCACCCCAGATCCCTCCCCTGTAACCCAGATCTCACCCCAGCGCCCCAGATCCCACCCCTGTAACCCAGATCCCACCCCAGCACCCCAGAGCCCCAGATCCCACCCCTGTAAGCCCGATCTCACCCCAGCACCCCAGATCCCACCCCAGCGCCCCAGATCTCACCCCAGCGCCTACTTTGGCCTTTCCCCACAGAGAGAATCCCTCGAGGAGCGCTGACGGTGCCTCTGACACCCGACGCCATTTTCGTTGAAGCGACTGTGCCGCCACCGGACCCCGCCTGGATGCAGCCCACCATCCGCGGACCGATGCCGGTACCACCCCGACCCCTCCCTGTCCCCACTGCCACCTACCTGGCGCCTCAGGCCTCTGTCTGGCCTGGGGTACCAGGTGTCTGGGGACAGGCAGCGCAGCTCCCCCCTGGGGGGCTGCCCCCAACTGTGGGGCTGCACTTGCCCGTGCTGCAGCTGCTACCTGGGGGGCTGCACCCAGGTATGGCTCCCCCCACTGCCCCTGCTCACTGCTGGGGACATCCCCTGCTGGCAGGGACGCTGCTGCCCCAGCAGCCGATGGGGCTGTGGCCTGGGGCTGTGTTCCACGGGGAGCCCCCGCAGCCCGCAGGCACCTGCCTGCCGCAGGCCCCCGGCCGCCCCGGCCCCCCACCAGTTCTTTTGCAGGTACCGTCACTGCAGGAGCAGGTGCTCCCCGTGCCCCGCACCCTGCCCGCCACCTGGGAGCCACCGATGGAGCCCTTTCAAGACGCCGTGGTGCTCACGGAGGACCAGGGGCACCCAGCGCCCACCGACGTGTGCCCCCATCCCGCCACGGCTCAGCTCGCCTGCAGCGCTGCGACGCTGGAATCAGGCGGTGAGTTCAGGGGCTGCAGAGCGGGTGGCAGGCTGTCCGCACCGGGTGGCTGTGGGAAAGCTGCCACTGCCCCACTGGGGATGTTCTTGCTTTCCCAGCAGTGACAACGAGCGCAGACATCCCGGAGGACATCGCGGACATCCATGATCTCCTGGCATGGCTCAACGACGGTGAGTTTGGGGGCAGCAGAGCTGGCGGGGGTCGTTGGCACCCAGTGGGTGTGGGAAAGAAAGCTGGCATTGCCCCACCGGGGATTTTCTTCCTTTTCCAGAAGTGACATCCAAGACAGGCATCCTGTACGACACCGCAGACATTGATGACCTGCTCACGTGGATCAACAACGGTGAGTCTCTCTCTGAGGGGCAGCAGAGCTGGTGGGGGGGTGTCTGCACTGAGTGGGCGTGGGAAAGCCGGCATTGCCCCGCTGGGCATTTTCTGCCTTTTCCAGAAGAGGCACCCAGCACCGACAGACTTGACAACGACGTGGAAATTGACAATTTGCTCACCTGGATTGACGGTGAGACTGTGGTCTGCAGAGGTGACGGGTGGGTGCCTGCACCGAGCGGGTGTGGGAAGACTGCCATCATCGTTCGGGGGGATGTTCTTGCTTTCTCAGAAGCGGCGAGTGCTCTGGAGGTCCCCCAGCACAACCAGGACCTGCCCGGTGTCACAAGAGAGGGGACCAAAGACACTGCGAACAGCTGCCAAATGGAAGAGCTGATGCAGTGCATCACTGCCACGGAGCCACTGAGCCCAGATGTCTCCAGCAGCCTCGACTCCTCTTCTTCCAGCACAGAGCACTCTGACTCCTCCAGGGCCAGCAGGGAGCTGAGCAAAGAGACACAACCTGAACCAGGGCTCCTCAGCAACTCGCTCTGGTGGCAGCCAGCATCCCCTGAGCTGCCCGTGCCGACGCCCCTGGCTGCCCCTGCACCTCCGTTGCCCCGCACCGCACATCTGATGGAAGAGGCGCGGCGGAGGCAGCCCCGGGTGGTTCTCACCCGCCTGGCACTGCCGCCCCCCCTGGCTGCCCCCACACCCCTGTTGCCCCGCACCGCACATCTGATGGAAGAGGCGCAGCGGGGGCAGCCCCACGTGGTTCTCGCCCGCCTGGCCCTGCCACCCGGATGCATCTCCTGCCGGGTGGCAGACAAGCACCATGGGGACAGCACCGAGCCAGCCAAGTGCCCAGCGCCCGCCTGCACCACCACAAAAGGCAAGAGCACCGGGCACGAGCAGCACACTGGCAGCGTCCCAGCCAGAAAGAGGAAGCTGCCGCGGGGCCAGGATGTTCCAGGCCACAAACACCGGCGCTAGGCGAAGCTGGCTGTGTCAGCACGGCGCGCAGCAGGAGGACTCGGTGCCCATCACAGCCCAACAGCCGCTCGAGAGGGAGCGTGCCAAGAAACCGGCCCACTTGGTGTAGCAGGAGACGTGGCCATAGCCGACAAACACGGCTCCCTGTAGCCCTGGGCTCCTCGCTGGCCCCCACCATGCCCAGAGAGCAGCGGCAGTGTTCCGGGGGCACCAGCACTGGCCCCAGCCTTCCCCCTCCAAATCTGGGCTGTCCACAAACGGCATCTTGGGCTGGGGCAATGCGGGACTCTGAAGCTGATGGACCGCAAAAGTGTTGGACTGTCAAAGCTTTGGGCTGGGAAATGTTGGCTGGGGGGTGGGAAATGGTTGGGGGGTGGGAATTACTGGGGTGGCAAATGTTAGGGTGGGGGGTGGTTGTGGGCTGGGGAACTGTTGGTGTGGGGAATGGGTGGGGGGAGGGAATTTGGGGTGGGAATTCTTTGGGTGGGAACTGAGGGTGGGAATCCTTGGGGTGCTGGGATCTTTTTGGGGTTGGAAATGAAATGGCTGTACTGTGCTATTGTTGGGGTGGGAATCTGGGGTGGGGAACTGCCGGGGTGGGGAATGGGTGGGGGGAGGGAACTTGGGGTGGGAATTCTTGGGGCGCTGGCATCTTTTTGAGGTTGGAAATGAAATGGCTCTACTGTGATATTGTTGGGGTGGGAATTTGGGGGGTGGGGAACTGCTGGGGTGAGAAATGGCTGCTGTGGGAGATGGTTGGCATCAAAAAGGATTGGACTTTGTGACTGCTGGCATTGGAGATGTGGGGAGGGGGAGGGAATTTTGTGGGGTGGCAATTCTGGGTGGGAAATTGTACTCTGATCATGTTGCACTCCGAAATGGTTGGAATTTGGAGGAAGGAATTATTGGGGTGGGAATTTGGGGGGCTGGGAAGTGTTTTGCAGAGGGAGGGAACTATTGGTGGGAGGGAGCCAGGGCGGGGGGTGGGGGGGGGGGAAGGTGAGAAATTGATTGCGGGGTGGGAGCTGGGGGGTGGGAAATTGATTAGAGGGTGGGAATTTTAGGGGGTGGGATCAGAAACAATTGTCAGGGTGGGAAATGGTTGGGAATATCTATTGTCATTTATTTGCTGTTTTGTACGTTCAATTATTAAATGCTTGGCGTTCACTTTCCTACACCTCTGCCTGCAGTCGTTTGTGCAGCACCAAAGCCCCCCCAGGTCCCCGTGCCCACCTCTGGGGATGCTGTTGTGGTGGGGTGGCTGCAGCGAGCCAAGAGCTCCTCCAGTCTGAACATCTCCACCACCATCGCTGCTGTCAATGTCTCTGTTGCCTTGCTTTGTTCCTGGGGAAGGCAACGGTCACGTGCTGAGCAGTGGGTGTGTTGAACTGGGGGCACTGGGCACTACTGGAGGCACTGGGAAGTCCACTGGGGGGCACTGGGAGGCTACTGAGGGCCGCATACAGCACTGGGGTGGCTTCAGGCAGCACTGGGGGGCACTGAGTTTGCACAAGGAGACTCTGGACAATACTGGGAGGCAACGGGAGCTTAGTGGGGAACTGCAAAGAGCAGCAGGGGGCACTGGAGAGCTTTGGACAGCACTTGCAGGGTGGGAGGAGGTTCCCACAGTACCCGGGCGGCACCTTTTAACCTCATTAATTTGCTGTTCTCCAACATCTCACCCACGGCATTAAGCAATCTGTTTCTTCCATGGGGGAGGCTTTCTCCTTGGGGCTGACCCCCCCCAGCGCCGCTTGGCTCTGCCCTGGGCACTGTGCTCCACGCATTCCCACCCTGATGCTGTCACTCAGTGACACATTTGTCACCGACAGACTCCCCGTGGGTCCTGAGGTGGGCTGAGGGGTGTCCTGTGAAAGCAACCCCAGTGACAGCCCCCAGCCCTAGAAGGCACAGATCCTGGAAAACCACCGTTAATGCTGCCAAAATCAGCTTCATCTCATCACCCTGGGACTCCATCTGGGGGCTCTGTGGAAGCTTCCCCTGTGTCAAGCTGGTGCTACCCCGTGCTCATTGACGATGCTTCATGCTCTGGCATACACGCCTGCAGAGGTTAAATCTGCTCTGCACCCTCGCTTCAAGTCAGACCTTTTTCAAGCACACCCTTACCTGCCGTTGCTAAGCAAGCACCTGCCTGCCTTTGCTTTGCAAGCACCTTTCTTCCCTTGGCCTATGATGAGTGGATACAGGTAAGAGAGAAGAGCAGAACTGAGGATGAAATTAAGAGAGATGAGCAGGAACAGATTGGAGAGCTGGAGAGGGGGAAAAAGCATGTTGGTAAAACAAGAGTAGAAGAGAAGAAGGAAGGATACAGGTAAGGAAGAAGTGCAGAAGATGAAAAGAGCAACAGAGGAAAGGATCTGATACAGGCAAGACAGCAGAAGAGGAGATGAGCAGAAGTGGAGAAGAGAGGATAAAGCTATGACAGATGCTGGGAAGGATAAGAGCAGAAGGAGAGAAGAACAGACACAGGGAAGAAACAAGAGCAGAAGAGGAAGAGAAGAAAAAGAGGATGAAGGTAAGAAAAACAAGCGGGTGGGAAGAAAAGCTGAAAAAAACGATGAGTGGATACAGATGAGACAGAAAAGCAGAAGCAGAGAGGAGCTTAGGAGGAGAAGAGAGAAAAGAGGTATGGCAGAAGTACAGGAGGTGGGAAGAGGGGAAAGATACAGGGAAAAAATGAACAGCAGAAGAGTACAGATGCAGAAGATGAGATGATACAGGGAGCAAAGAAGAGCAGAAAAGGAGAGCGGTCAGAAGAAAGAAGTGAGGATAGAGGGGAAAAAACAGGAGAAGGGGAACAGATGCAGAAGATAGATAAGTGAGAATACAGGGAATAAAGAAGAGCAGAGAGGGGAACAGATGCAGAAGATAGATAAGTGAGAATACAGGGAATAAAGAAGAGCAGAGAGGAGAGCAGAGGCAGAAGAAATAGGAGTGAGGATACAGAGAAGAAAGAACAGGAGAAAAGGAGTGCAGATGCCGAAGAAAGAGGACTGAGGAGACACAGAAGAAAGAACAGTGGAAGAGGAGTGCAGACGCAGACGAAGGAAAAGTGAGGATGCGGGGAAGAAAGAATGGCACAATAGGAGCCGTCACGGGGAGAATTAATAGCCAGCTGAAGAGGAGCAAGGACAGAGGGAAGATGACCCAGCAGAAGAGGAGAGGATAATACTAAGGGAGAAGAACCTAAGAGTAGATGAGTCGCCACATCAGTGGGAAGAGGTAAAGCAGAAACAGGGGGAAACAAGAGTGAGGAGGAGAAAAGGAAAAGAGGAGTAATGGGCAGGGGAGGACTGAGAGGAGGGAACAGCAGAGCACAGAAGTGCAGAAGAAGGAAGAAGAGAAATAACGGCGCAGAGAAAAGGGAGAGAAGAGTATGGAAAAGAAATGAAGTAGAGGAGAGGAAGACAGCAGAGAAGTGAAGTTAGAAAAGACAGAAGAGGCAAAGGAGGGAAGGGGCATCAGGGAAGGGATTCCAAAGGTAGAAAGGAAGAGAAATAAAGACGACAGGAGTTCAACAGTAGGAGAACAGGACATGTAAGAAATGGGAAGGCGTGTGGAGAGAGCAGAGAGAGAAGGTGAGAACAAATTAAGTCACTAAGAAGAAAAAGGAATGGGAATAATTTTTAATCTCTATTAAAGCTGGATTCTGTTCAGGACACGCAGTTGGTGCTGTTCTGCTTCTTTCTTTCCTTGTTTTTTGCATTGCTTGTGTTCTTTTAGACAATTGAACAACTAAAAACATTCAGGAACATTTTCAGAGCTTTGTAATGTCTCCTTAATCTCAGCTGCACTGAAATACCTGACTGATGTCAAGTGAGGGTCACCTCCTTCAAGGCATCCTGCCTTGAAGGATCCACCTCTGTGTGTTTACCTTTTAAAAATTTACCTTTGTGAAGGAACAGAGATGATTCCATACTTGGCCAAGAATCCTCTTCTGCCATCCAGCACATCCATTTCCGAGCAGGACATCATCACTGCCTTGAACTTAATTTGCTATCTGATACCTTGGGATATAAACAAAGCCAAAACTGGAGGCCAAGCCCTACAGTACAGGAAAAAAAAGGAACTCTAAGCTCTAACGTGCCTATGACTCTTCTGAGTCAGGGAGAAGCCAGGGAGAACAAAACTGGCTGAGCAGTCAGGAACCCAACAGTAAAGCCATATCTGTGCTGCTCAGCTGTGGGTGTGAACGCAGTAACGCGGTGAAATAGCAATGACTCCCTGTCACACGGCCAATTGTAATAAAAAGGAGGTTATTCCAGCACAAAGGAAAGGCAGGTTTTGGTGTCGAAAAGCACAACATACGACAGGCAAAATGTGAGTACTTTCCATTTAGGGTGGTCCGTACCTGTTGTGGAGGAAGTCGTGGGGAAAGGAGGGGGAAATAGGCTCAAGAAAGCAGTAGGAATGCAGTTTAAAAGCATGTATCTGGTGCCCCCTTTTGGAAATGCTCCTCTTGAGAAGAGCAGCACAAATGCTCCGTGCTTTTGTGCGTCTCTGCAGTAGGGATTTTCCTTCTGGACTCACAGTACGTCTCATAATTATCGAAAATAGGAGTTCAGTTTAGTTTGCAATTTAACCGACTGTTTTCCATAAAACGGCCGTGCAATTTGTGAAAGGCAGCAGGTGGGAGACTTTCACCCATTATTTTAGGGGGAGGAGAGGAGCTGCTGTGTTTGCGTGTTTGTTTTGCTTTGCTTTGCTTTAGGGAACTAAATTGAATGACAACGTTTAAGGCTCACTCTGTATTTTGTTATAGGATGGTGCCCTCTTAGGCTTAAACTACGATGGAATACTCTCCGACGATTCATATCTCTCTAACGCTGAAATACTATCTGGCAATATAATAGAAAGGCTATACGAATATGTCATCCCTGTGTCACGGTAATCATAAGCCCTGTGCATGTGCTACGTTTAGTACACCCTCCATCATTCTCGCAGCCATACATGGGGCTCTGGGCAGCAGACGTTTCTGTTGTTGGGGGTCCTGCTGCCACCTCGAGGTACTGAGCCAAACTGCCACCTTCTGTGTGAAACGGGAGGAAAAACACAATTCTGAACCCGCAGCACCTCAAAGTGCCTCCAAGAGCCCCCAGCTACTGCCCTGAGCCCTCCGGTTCTCCCTGCTGCCCCTTAAAAACCTCAGGAGTGCCAGCAGCACCTCGTGCCTTAGGATGCCCGGTGGATGTCACAAGGATGCACTCAACTCCTGCATCGTGACCATTGGCAAAAATAGCCAATGACACTGACCCAATGTGGGGGCTCAGAGGTGTCATACAGGGAAACCTGCTGTGCTGCAGCGTGTGCCCAGTGCCTCTGGTCCTGCTGCTGGGCACCGCTGGGTGCAGCCCGGCTCCGTCCTCTCTGCACCTCCCTGCAGGGGCTGATGGCCGTGCCTGGGATCCCCCTGAGCCTCCTCTTCTGCAGGCCAAGCCGCCCCAGCTCTCCCAGAATCCTACCCCAACCATTTCCCACGCAGCGCTGAGGAGGGGAGGGGATGTGGGGGGGAAGGATGGGGCTGGTGGTTGCAGTCCTATGACGCTGCCATTGGTGCTGCCCCGTCCTTACCCAGAGGTGGGCACAGGGAAAGGGGGGGTTGGAGTGGGAGGGTCTTTGGAGCTGCAGAACATTTAATCATTTCACATAAAGAGCAATAAGCAGAGAAATGTCCATATTCCCAACCAGTTTCCATCCTAACAATCGCTCCCCCCTCACAGCTCCCCTCCTCAGGGCCAACACGAAGCGGCTCCGTGTCGGCTTCACGCAGCTCCGGGAGCTCCGCACGGGGACAGACCGGGATAAGGAAAACGGGAGTTGGGGACTCCACCTGCGGGGCAGGAGCTCAGCACGCGCTGCTGCCGATTTGAGCCAAGCAAGAACCGAAGGCGCCCGCCTGACTCTCTGCCAGGCTTGAACACGTCTCGACCCGCGGGATCAGTCCCTCTCTTTCGGGGCTGCTCGGCTCAGCCAGGAGCTGCTCCCGGAGGCCGGGCGGGTCCCGCTGCTTGTGGTCAGCCGCCGCTTCTCACAGCCCAGCAGTGCCCCACTGCAATGATGGAGGACGGCTCAGTTCCCTCTCCGGAGGACAGACTGGATTCTGATGGGGGACGGACGGGGCCGACGGCGGTGCCCCTGCGCCGCCCTCCCCTGACCGTCCGGCATCCCCGAGGCACGGGGCAGGTGGCGGCGGCGACGTGGGGCGGCGGAGCACCGCTTTCGCCACATGGAACCCCGCAGCTCCACCATCGCGCCGGCGCCATCATGGCGGCTCCGGGTCCGCGGCCGCCCCTCCTGCTCCGCGATCCCATTGGTCGGTCCGCCGAGGGGGGCGGGCACTCCGCGCGGGGGCCTTTCCCTCCGTCGTCGCACCGTCGTTGCGTCATCACTGCGCGCGTCCCGGATGGCCCCAGCCTGGCTGTCCGCGGTGCTGCCTGCCGCCATGCGCCTGCTTCGCTTCCACAGCCCCGGGGCGGCCGGGCCCCGGCTGGGGCTGGAGGAGGAGGGGGAGGAGAAGAAGGATGAGGAGAAGGAGAAGGAGAAGGAGAAGGAGAAGGAGAAGGAGAAGGAGAAAGAAGGAGAGGAGAAGGAGGGCGGGGATGTGGTGGACCTCAGCGAGGCCGAGCCCGCCCTGCCCCGCTCCATGCGGGCCTTCCTGGAGAGCGGCGAGCTGTCGGCTGCCTGCAGGTGGAGGAGCGGGGTCTCTGGGCGGGTGGCTGGGGCCCGGCAATGGCGCTGGGGAACTTGCTGACCATGAGGGGCTCCGTGGGCACCTTGACGTCCTGCTCCAGGCAGCGGTCGCGGTACTTCAGCCCCACGCAGATCACCTTCTCGGGGTCGTCGATGGGCACCAACAGCCGCACTCACGCGGTGCCCTGGGTTTTTCTTCCCTTCCTTGTTTGTGCGTGATGCTTTTGTAGGAGCTTCATAGGTGTTCAGGAAGTGCAAACTCTTCTGAGATATGAGTTGTTTTCAAGAGAGCCCCATTGCATCCATTCCACTTGGGCTGTTTTGTTCCCTCCTGAGGCTGAAAGGGACTTCAGAACCCTACATAGAACTTGCTGCTGCTCCAGCATGGAAAGCAGAGATCATGAAGTGTGACTGCCATTGGGGCAGGGGGGAGAGGAGCTAAGACATTCATCTGCCAGCATGAAGTAGCAGGTCTTGAAAATGGTAGCGGCTGTGGTAGGCCAATTGGCAGGACCGTCAGCAGTGAAAATGAATTACTTCTGTGGGACGGTCCTGATTCAGCTGACAATGCTGCAGGAATCATACAGCCTTCGTGCAGCACATGAGGAGCTTGTTGTTGCAAAGCGAGTGCTTTGCATCACTCTGACGTTCTGCCATGGACTCTTCTTCCTAGTTTTTGATGTATATGGAGGCATTGCTAAGGAGGACATAACAGGCAGCATTAAATCCGAGGTGTCAGGAGACCTGGAAGATGCTTTGCTGGCTGTGGGTGAGTGCTCTGCTTTTAAACCTTGTCTACAAAGTAATGAAATGATGAGAGGTGCTGTGAGTTCCCTTGATTGGCTGTTACATCGTTTCAGACATGGTTTGTCTTTGGTTACGGGCACAAAGCCAGGCTGGGTGGGACCTGGAGCACCCTGGTGTAGAGGGAGGTGTCCCTGGCGATTGCAGGGGGGTTGGAACAAGATGATCTTAGGGGTCCCTTCCAACCCAAACCATTCTATGATTCTATGCTTTAAGGACCCAATTGGGTGAGAAGGTGTTGTGCTTTATAGTACAGCGTGCTTGGCCAAAGGATGCTTTGGCAGCAGAGGTTTGCTGTCAGGAGGCATGGAAGCCTTCCCGCAAATACTGCTGTGCACCAGGCACAGAGACGTCAGCTCCCAGCGTGTCACTGACTGTGGATGCCTGCACTGCACCTGCTGTTTGCTAGCCTGGAGTTGCATCTTGACAGAAGAAACAGCTGCACCGTGAAAGTGCTGCACAGCGATGTGGAAAACCTCCTGCTTTTCTGACCTTAATTCTCTTGTTCTTGTCTCTCCTTACAGTAAAGTGTGTGTGAAACAAGCCTGCGTACTTTGCTGAAAGACTGTATAAATCCATGAAGGTAAACAGATTGTGGAGTAAGATTGCTTGCTTCTTTCTCGCATTTTCATGCTCGAGTCAGCAGCATCATGGCAATCATGAGACGGGAGCTGCAGCCAGTCAGGAAACTGGCTTTTCTAGGAAAGCTCAGGCTTTTCTGCACATCGGGGCAATAGTCATACTCAGGAGCAGGCTGCTAATGGATCGCTCCATTAAGGCAGAAATGCTCTAACTAAGAACAGCTCCTGCACAAGACCGGGCACTGAGACCTTTGTGTCTGTCGGTGATTCTCCAGAAGGTTCTGTGTTAGCTGTACGTGGTTGCTTTGCTTCCTAGGGCCTGGGAACAGATGGCAACACTCTGATCAGAGTGGTGGTGTTCCGCTTCAAGATAGATATACTGGATATCGGAAGAGAGCTCCTGACTATGTATGGGAAGTCTCTCTACTCCTTCATTAAGGTAAACTTGTTGATCTTAGACACAAAAAGTGGGATTTGCTGTGTGCTTTTAAGGGGATGATCCCCCCTTGACACCTGTTGGGTATTTTAGAGTGGCTGAGATTAGGCAGACATTACAAAGACATACTGAAAATGTTCCTGAATCTTCTTAAATTGTCTAGAAGAATACAAGCACTGCAAAAGAATTCTGTGTTTTAAGAAGAATTCTGATTCAGTAGAACTTAAAAATTATTCATATTCCTTTTTTTTTCCTTTCTCAGTAAGTCAGTTTGCTCTGGCCTTCTCTCTTCCTCTCTTCTACTTTCTGTTTTTCTGCACTCTTCTCCCTCTTTTCTCTGCACCATTCCTTCCCTTCTTCCTGCATCTGCCCTTCCCTCTTCTGCTGTTCCCTCTGTTCTCCTCGCTCTCTCTTTCTTTCCCTTGCCATTTTTAGATCAGCTCTCCTTACGTGTATCCTCTCTTCCGTTTTGCCCTCTTTCTTCCCCCCTCTCATTCATCACTCTTCTGTTCTTCCCCGTTACAAGCTCCTCTCTTCCCTTTTTTCTTTGTTCTGCTCGATCTTTTCTCTCCTCTCCTTCTCTGCTCTCCTCTTTATTGTCCCTGCTCCTCTCTCTGTCCCCCACTTTTCCCTTCTTTCTTCTCATTTATTCACCTTTGTATTCCCAGGGAGACTGCTCAGGAGACTACAGGAACGTTCTGCTGAAGCTCTGTGGCAGCGAGGATTGAAGGATTCCTGGGGTATGTCCCGCGTTATGGGAAGGAGGGGATCATAAGGATTTCTCTCAGGTTTTTGTTTGTTTGTTTGTTTGTTTGTTTCTCTCATTAATTGCTATGAGTAGTGATTTTGATTAATTAATTCTCTGGGTGGGTAATGGCAGTTCCGTTTTACCCTAGTAAAAAAAAGCCTTGTTTTACTAGCTTTAACCAAATCTATTTTGGCTTTGTTATTTCCTTGCAAGCTGTCCTTCTCTTCTGCATTTACCAGTAAATCCTGTCAAATGAAGCAAATTTGGATGCAGAATGTAGAAATTTGCAGAGGGAGGAATTAACTTTGTCATTATATGGAGAGAATGCAGCCTGGCTTCAGCTTTTGGAAGATAATGAAACCCCTCCAAAAGAACCCATCTAAAGTACAATCAGTGTTGATGTCATAGTGGTCTTTTCCAACCTAAATGATTCTAGGGTCACCAAATCCAACCCCAGCCCATTCCCACCATGCCCACTAACCATGTCCATCAGTGCCGCACCTCCATGGTCCTTGCAAAGCTCTAACTTGACAACTTGCTCTCTGAGTGTGGAGCACAAACAGCCGTGCTGCACTTTGTGTGTATGTTGCCTGTAGGTCTGGAGTTGGGAAAGCTGCCCCAGTGACTGCAGAAGGGACTTCAGCTGCGCTATCATAGAATCGTAGAATGGCCTGGGTTGAAAAGGACCATAACGATCATCGAGTTTCAACCCCCTGTTATGTGCAGGGTCGCCAACCAGCAGACCAGGCTGCCTAGAGCCACATCCAGCCTGGCCTTGAATGCCTCCAGGGATGGGGCATCCACAACCTCCTTGGGCAACCTGTTCCAGTGTGTCACCACCCTCTGGGTGAAAAACTTCTTCCTGATATCCAACCTAAACCTCGCCTGTCTCAGTTTAAAACCATTCCCCCTTGTCCTATCACTATCCACCCTTGTAAACAGGGGTTATGTAAACATAAACCTCCCCCCTGTTTATATGCTCGCTTCAAGTACTGGAAGGCCACAATGAGATCTCCCCGGAGCCATCTCTTCTCCAAACTAAGTAAGCCTAGTTCCCTCAACTTTTCTTCATAAGAGAGGTGCTCCAGCTCTCTGATCATCTCAGTGGCCCTCCTCTGGACCCGCTCCAAGAGCTCCACATCCTTCCTGTGCTGGGGGCCCCAGGCCTGGTCTCAGTACTTCCAGATGGGGCCTCACAAGAGCTGAGTAGAGGGGCACAATCACCTCCCTCTCCCTGCTGGCCACCCCTTTTTTAATGCAGCCCAGAACACAGTTCCACCGTTACAGTGGGACAGAAACCACTCCCCACACCCTCACCTAGAGGCTTGTGGTCCTGGCGGATGTGGGAAGCCTGACCACCCGTGAAGACTGAGGCAAAGCGCTCATTGAGTACCTCAGCATTTTCTATGTCTGGGGAAGCCAGCTCCCCATTGCCTTTCATCAGAGGGGGAGCACTTTCCTTGGCCTGTCTCTTCCTGCCTATGTACCTGTAGAACCCCTTCTTGTTATCTTTCACATCCCTTGACAAGTTCAGCTCCATCTGCTCCTTGGCTTTCGTAATCCTGTCTCTACACACACGGACAACAGCCCTGTATTCCTCCCAGGATACACAACCCTGCTTCCACCTTCTGTACAGTTCCCCCTTTTCTCTCAGTTTAAGCTGCAGGTCCTTACACAGCCACGACCATCACCTGCCTCCCCTGCTTGACTTCTGCTGGATGATGGAGAGCCATTGTGCTCTCAGAAGGGTGTCCTTCAAGAGCTGCCAGCTCTGTTCTGTACCCATGCCCTTAAGGACCGTTTCCCAGCGGATCCCATCCAGCAGTTCCTTGAGCAGCCGGAAGTTTGCTCTCCTAAAGCACAGGGTCCTAGCTCTGCTTTTTGCCAGGCCCGCATTCTTCACGATCACAAATTCTACCAAGGCCTGGTCACTGCAGCCCAGGCTGCCTCCAGTCTTAACCTCTCTAATGCTCTCCTCTTCATTAATGAGCACCCAGTCCAGTAAGGCTTCACCTCGGGTTGGTCCATCTATTACCCGGACCAGGAAGCTGTCCTCAACAGACTCCAGGAATCTCCCAGATTGTCTGCCACCTGCCATGCCACTATCCCAGCAGATATCTGGGTGGTTGAAATCCCCCATCAGGACAAGAGCCCGCGAGCGCGACACCTCCTGCAGCTGAAGCAAGAAGGCCTTGTCCACAGCCTCCTCCTGATCTGATGGCCTGTAGCAGACCCCAGCCACTAGATGCCCTTTGCTGGACCGATCCTTGATTTTCACCCACAAGCTCTCGACCTGATCGTGGCTGTTCCTCAGACACAGTTCTTCACAATCTATCCACTTCCTAACATAGAGAGCAACTCCGGTCACCCCTCATACCCTGTCTATCCCTTCTGACAAGCCTGTAGTCCTCAATCAGGAGATTCCAATTGTGGGATTCATCCCACCATGTTTCCATGATAGCAATTAGATCATACTTTCCCAATTGCACCACGGCTTCTAGCTCCTCCTGTTTATTTCCCATGCTGTGTGCATTGGTATAGAGGCACTTCAGCTTGGCTATTGGCCTCATTGCCTTATCAGAGGAGCCCTCCCTAAAACCTCCAGGGCAAGACTGGGCTTTTCCCTTACCACCTCCCAAGGTGAAAGCATTCCTGTGGTCTTCTCTGTCACCCAGTACATCCCCTTCCCCCACCATCTCTAGTTTAAAGCCCTGCTAACCAGCCCAGCCAACTTGTTCCCAAGAATATTTGTAGCCCTTCTAGTCAGTCAGCTCCCATTCGCTGTCAGCATTCCCCCTTTCTCAAGGCTGCGTCCCAAGCCTGGTTACAGGTCAGCCTCATAGTCTTGGTCTGTCTGCCTTGACTGGTGGGAGTGTAAATCATCAGGTTTGTGTGTCAAGCCTTTGCTCTCAATTAATTGCTGCCATTGGAACGGCACCTATTAAAGCATGACCTGTCCATAAAGCGTGTCGTCAGCACTGCCTGATGCCTCATCCTAAGCTGCCTTGTTATGGGGTCACATACCAAATGTGCCAGCACCGTCTGCTGGGACTCCTGGATAACACTGCTGTTAGAAACTCTGCTTTTGGTTGGTGCCTTTGTGTGATGTGAAATTCCCTACCAACCTCTGAAATAGAGCTTTCTCCTAAGCCCTACGCTCCTGTCTGCTAAGCTGTGCATTCTTATCACTGCACAGTGTGGTTCTTGTTTGCTTTTGCAGGTGTTTGTAACTGTTGGAGAATAACGCTCTGAAGGCATCACAGACTGCCTGCTTGTCTCTGCAGTGCTCGGGGCTGTTCTGAGCTGCAGGCTCGCTGCAGCCCCGTGGCATAGCCTTGCATCTGGTGACGGACTGAAGCTGGAGAATCCTGGCAGCAGAGGACGCTCCTGCCCCACAGAAGGGCTCACAGCTCCACCGCAGCTCCACCGACCTCAGTGCTGGTGAGGAGGCTGAGATGCCTCCAAGTGATGAATGCAGTCCACCCAACCTTACACCTCGTGTGGTTCACTGTGCGAGGCGACCAGGAAGAAAGGTGGGCACAGGTAATACTGCATCAAAAGCAACTGCAGAGCTCTCAGGCTGGTAGTCCAGGGTGTGGGGGCCCAGGTGGTGCTGTGGGACAGGTGTGAAAGGAGGGCACTGGTGGTGCGTGCCAGTCCTTGGCTGCAGGACTGGTGCTGGTGGCAGGGCCTTGGGTTTGTGTCTGCAGGACCTATTTGCAGATTGGTGTCTGCTTGGAAGGGATGGGACCCACCTCCCTAAGGGAGGTGAGGATATTTTCATCAGTAGGATGGCAGCTTCACAAGGGAGGCTTTAACCTAAGAATGGTGAGGGCTTTTGATCACAGGGATGGGGTGATGTGAGGGAGAGGGACCAGAAAATCAGCACTTGCAGGGTTGCAAGGAAATGCCTGAAGGCACTGCTATGGGGAGATCCCCCAAAGCTCCAGAGGAGGTTGTGGTGGGTAACGGGGGGAGGCTGCTTGGAATTGTGCAGAGGGAGAGCTGGAGAGAGAAATAGATGGAGAGAGGGATCAACAGAGGAGAGAACTGTTGGTTGGATGGATGGATGGATGGATGGATGGACGGACGGACGGACGGACGGATGGATGGATGGATGGATGGATGGAAAAACGGATTGAAGGATCATTGGATGGACGGAACGATTGTTGGATGAAAGGGTGGATGTAAATACAGGTGGGTGGAGAGATCAACAGGAAAATATGATTTCTGCCTCAAAGACCAGTGTGCCCCCAGGCCCCACTCCCTCCATGGGGACCAGTGGGGGTGGCCCTGGGGGTACAGAACCCACGTCCCATTGGCTGGAGCCACTCTCTTGGCTGCTACAGAACCCAGAACCTTTGGAGGAGGCTCAGTTCCATGGCTCTGGCATGGGGAGTGCTGGATCCCTGGATCCTCTGTCCATTTGGGATGGGGTGATGGGGTCTGTGGTGCAGGATGGATCTTGGGTATGGTGGTCTGTTGCCCCCTTTTAGTGGGATGTGGGGTGAGAGAAGTCCTTGCCGTATGGGTCCCCTTCTTACAGGAGGGATTGGGCTCTATGGAGTAGAATGGGTCAGTGAGGTCCGTTGCCCACCTACCAGGTTTACGGGGTCCAGTGGGGCAGGGAGGGGTCCCAAACCCCTCAGTTGGATGCCCTGTTTAAGGTGGGAAGGAAGATAATGAGGTAAAGCGGGGCAGAGGGAGGGCCCCCTCCTTGCCCCTCCCCTTCATTGCTGTGATGTCAGTGGGGTAACAGCAGTTCTCAGGGTAACTGTCCCAACCCCAAACCATCCTAGACTCCTCTCTGATCAGCTGTGAAGATGGTGCCTTGTGGCCTTGTTCCCATCTGGGATGGATCGTTCTACAATGCTGTGTGTCCCATTGGGCCAAAAGTACTTACTGGTTTGGTGCTGAAATCCAACTCCATCCCTCACCAGCTGTATTCCCAAGGAATCCTCCTTCCCCATCCTCCCCAAGCTCCCAACTTCTATCTCCAACTGATGTGCAGAAATCAAACTCTATAACCACAGAGTAGTTATAAAGCAGGTATGTTTAATCAGCGCTGCACACACGCTGGATGCAGAGGGGGTATTCCCACCTAGCCTGCATACCAGAGGGCAAGCAAGGCACATACTTAAAGAACAAGCTGCTTACATATGCATTAGGATAAGGATAGGATAAGGGGGAATATGTGGAGTCATTCATGCATCTACTTACAAGGTGGGTCATCCCATTATGTGCTCCAAATACAAGGTTGAATTTTGGTCCTAAAATAATAGTGCTGTTAGCAGCAGCTTCCTCACCTGCCCCTAAGCAAATGGGCTCCCTCTGACCGCTTTTATGTTTGTGCTGAGCAGGTCAATTTAGTGACGGGACCCCAAAGCATGGTACGTCCATCCCTGCCTTTGGTAGTCATGTGCAGATCCAGCAGTCAGAGAAGTTTGAAGTCTTAGCACAGTTACTAATTACACTGTAAAAGGAGCTCTCTTCCCAGGCCAGAACACCTCCCGCGTCCATTGAGATAAAGCAAATTAGTAACCAGCTCATCTTGTCTCGATGAGTTTAACTTTTGACGGTGCACTTTCCTTGGCAGACCAAGTAGTTCCCCGGCATCTTGGAATAACCTCCTGCAACAATACTTACCTCACATGCCTTATTAGTCCTACGAGGGAATGCCTCCAGCCACCCTAAAAAGCTATCAGGACCAACATACAGCAATATGCCCCCCCGCCCCCCCGCCTTTTCTTGGGAGTTCTGAGAAATCAATTTGCCATTGTTGCCCTGGCAGGTTCCCTTTCCCAGTAGGCCCACTTGTACCCTGTTCCTGGTACTAGGATTGTACTTGGTAGTCTCTGTTCCCGCAGTATGTTTTCTTATCTTCCCTTAGAACCAATTTCCATACAATACTAACGGGCACAACAATGTGTCCATCTGGGCGTGAACCCATCTGTCAGCTTGCTCTCTTCCCTTCTAAACCACTAATTAGATTCCTATCCTCCGTAGGATATTTTACAGGTTCTGACTCAGGTTCCGAGATTTTAAGTTTACCGTCTGGAATTAAAGCCTTCTTCAACTGCCTGTTCTGCCACCTGATCCGCCATCTTATCTCCAGTTTCCCGTACAGTGCTACCTTTCTGATGTCCTTTACAGAGTATAATAGCCATGCTCTTTGGTAGGCGTACATCATACTGAATGTTTTCGTTGTGTGTGAGCAATCCTTGCTCTTTCCAGATGGCACTATGAGCGTGTTCCACCCCAAAAGCATGTTTAGCATCTGACCATGTATTTAAGGCTCTTGTCAAGGCAGTTATTGCAGCCTTCTGAGCCAAGTCCCCACAGGCAATGGTTGTTCGATTACCTGGTCAGTAGCAGTTACTGCATATCCTGCCTTACGGTCGCCTTGTCTCACAATACTGCTTCTGTCGGATGAACCCAGGAATCCTCAGCACTGTCCAATGGTTCCTCCTGTAGGTCTGGCCGACTGGCACAGTCAGTCTCCAAGCAGTCGCACGCTGCCGGTTTGGAGGTAGCTCTGTGTTGGTGTTAGAAGCATGGAATGGCCTGGGTTGAGAAGGACCTCAAAGATCGTCCAGTTCCAACCCCCTGCTATGTGCAGGGTCACCAACCGACGGACCAGGCTGCCCAGAGCCTTGTCTTGAAGAAGATTGTTTTTAGGAGAACAAAAACTTTGGATCACCTTTCAAATACAGAGAAAAAAATAACGCTGTATTATTTTTTTGTTTTATTTTCCTGTTGTTATGATCAGGTAAAGAGACAGACATATCACATCTCAGAAATGGCTTTACTTCAGGGCCTTAAATGGTCCCTCTGTGATCATTATTTTCTTATTGAATCGCTGTCAGACACAGCTGGTGGATTTTTGGACATGCAGTTTGGAGTTCCTGGCTAAAATGAACCACATGAATACGGATTACGGATATTCTTATCTCAGCACGCTTTTGAGATGGAGCATTCAAATTACAAGACCTTCAGTCTGCTGTTTTAATCTGACCCAGAAGGAAAACTTCACTACAGTTCGTTTCCTTGATTCCCGTGCAATTTTATTTTGGAACTGAAGCTCAATCGGATTTAAACAACTTTTTTGAAAGTCTGTAATGAAAGTTGCATTTTTGCTTACACGTAGCCGCTTTGACCCACGGTGAATGGAAGTCATAAAGCAGGGTATAAAGGGAGTTTCTAAATTGCCTGTTGTTGAGGCCATTGAAGGCAACAGGAGAGTCCAGAATGTGACCTTTGAGAGCAAATTTGCCTCTGCTTCTTACTGAATTTTGTGTTGCGTTTTTCTGTATATATATTTTTTTGACTCAGAAATACAAATTATAATGAAGGTGAGGCACTTCACAATACATTTGGCTTCAGCATTGCTGAATATACATTTGTATATGTATATATATATGTATATATATATATGTATGTATATATGTATATATGCATTGTACAGCAAAACATTTCAGAATCTGCAGAACGTTGATAATAACTGCAGTGGAACCGGAATAGTGAAAACAGATTTCTGCTTTGAATGCTTTCAAATTTAATAATTAATGCATTTTATTTTTACTTGTATAGGATTATCATGAACTCTAGATAGGTAGTTACATTTGAAAATGCTAAGTGAGATAGCAAAACTGAATCAGAAACACAGGAAACAGATTCTGCACTCATTTGCTTGCATTTCTGTCCTGCTGGCATGCTCTTTGTACTTTCTACCATTTCAGAATCACAGGAGCTAAAATAGTCTGAAAAAGAAGAGTCCAAATCCTTGCCTTTGGAAGGCCCAGCTCGTTACCCAACTCCTGAGCAAAGAAAAAGAATAAAGGCTTCAGTCACCACACATACTCACACTGGGAGGTGGGAGTGGGAGGGAGGTGGGAGGTGAAAGGAGGGATGGAGAAGAGGACGGATGGACAACGTGGAAGTAGAGAGGGATGGATAGGGGGAGGGATGGAGAACGAGGAAGGAGGGAGGGACACGCACCGGGCCACGTGCTTGGCTCACAAAGGTGACACCATCCTCCTTGTCGCAGACTTCAGCCTCAGCGTGACTGTCAGCCCTGTGGACACGCTGGCTGTCACTGTGCCCACCGTCTGCCACAACATCACCTGCAGCCTCTGTGGAACTTCAATGGCCGTCTCCACACCGACCGCCTCATCCAGAGCAGCACTGCCACGGGTCACCGCCTCAGTCCCGGTCCCAGGTGTCCCCTGTGCCGGCAATCCCCCAGCAGTGAGTGAGTGGGCAGTGGACACAACCTGGGCTTCTCGCCGGGCCCTGCACGGGTGGTGGCAGTGTTCCAGGGGCACCGCCTCCGGCCCCACCCATCCCTCTCCAAAAACGAGCTGATGCTGTTCTCCTGGTTTGAGCGGCTGTGTACGGACTGTGCGACTGCCCGAGGGGAACCTTCCAACCTACTGCCTGAACTGAACTGAACTGAACTTCGGTGTCACGAGCACGGCTGCAGATATGCAGTAACCGGACTGAAACTGCAACTATCGAAAGATGCAGAACAAACCGTACAGTGCACAGAAATCACACTGCAGTGATGAAGGAACTCGGCAACAGGGCCGCTGTTGTGTTTTGGTAACAGTGAGGAGGCACCAGCAACGAGCTGTGGATTGGCTGCCCCCCCTGCGCTGCACTGTGCATTCACGCGCTGGCCACGCGTAGAGTGCGTGATCCGGCTCAGGGCATACAGACATGTCAGGAGGGCAGCAGGGTGAGGTAACTCAGGCAGAGGACACCGCTGCCTCCATGGGGATGCCCGCAAGGCCCTGAGCCAACCAGTCCCTCCCCTTACAGCCAATCCGAGCTGTGCTGGCTGATGGTCCTTTTGGGACCTCTTGGCGGATCGGTAGCTGTGCACTGCAGTGCTTAAACGCTCGCTTTGGCCGACTGTGTGTGTGAGCGTGTGTTCTGTGCAGTGCCTCATCCCCGCGTCCCAACACCCCGACGCAGCGGTGCTCCGTGCCGTCCTGCAGGCTGCTGTGCAGCGCGCAGTGCTGCAGAGCTGTACTTCCCGGCCCTGTGCTCTCCAGCAGTCTCGTGTGAGTTCTGCCTCCCCCAGAAAACTCTTCTGGGGCAGTGCTGGTGCACCCCTGTGCACGCACACGCGTGTGAAAAAGCAAGCACTGACATGCACACACCCCTGTACGTGCACACGCACGTGTATCCACACACCTGCACACACCCACAGGCAAACACGTGCACACATGTGCAAGAACACCTTTGCTGACATCCATGAGCACACATACATCTACATGCATGTACACACGTGTGCAAAATGACACATCCATGTTCAAGCACAGCGATCTGTACGCACACATTTCAAGCCTACCTTTGCACACACATGCACATCCTTTGCACTCCTGTGTGCAAACAGCCACATGCGTGCATGAACACGTGCGGTTCAACCCTATGGCGTATTTGTGGTCAAGCTGTGCGACCCTGCCCTTGCACAAACCCATGTGCAGACATTGCAACCGCATCCCTCTGCACATAGCTGTGCACGCCCATATTTGCACACACATATGAACGCACACCCACATGGGCCACCTTTGCACGCTCACTCGCAAACAGCACCTTGCATGCCTCCATTTGCATGCAGACGTGCAAGCACAGCCTTGCACACGCATATGAATGCGCATGTGTGCAGAACCATACACACAAGTGCAAAGATGTACTCCCACACGTGCCTGTGCAGTCACACACATGCAAGCACATCCTTGCACACCCGTGTGCACACACCATCCGTACGCATGCAAAGGTATGCAAAACCATGCAGCCATGTGCAAAGACCCCGATGCTCCTAACCATGATTATGCAGACATACATGTAAATGCAGACACGTGTGCAACGCAACCCTTTTGCACACTCACATGCAAATACCATCCTGGAAACATCTAGCTGTGTGTGCACGTGTGCAGCCCCACCTCTTTGCACACCCCTGAGCACGCACACATGCAAGTCCCTCCTTGCACACAAACACGTGCATGCACACACTTGTGTAACCCCATCCATTTGCATAGCACTGTGCACACGTACATGTATGCAACCTTCTGTCTACCTCCATGCACAGACACCCATGTGCACCAGCCAGACCCCTTTGCGCACCCTCGTTTGCTTTCACAAGCATATGCAACCCCATTCCTTTGCACATGCATGGGCAAATATCTTGAAGAAGACATCCGATTACACATGCACGTGTGCAACCCCACACTTTTGAGCTCCCCTGGGCAAACACACACATGTGCCACCTTGTTCACACACTTCCCACATGCTCATACGCACCTGCGCACTCCCACCCCTTTGCACAACCGTGCACACACACGTCTAAATCGACCCTTGCACACACCCACGTGCACGCACACATCTGCAAGCCCATCCTTGCCCAAAACCACTTCTATGCACACACTTGTGCATCCCCACCCCTTTGCACACCCCTGCGTACAGGCACGTGTGCAACCCTTCCTTGCACTCACGACTTGCATGCACAAACCTGTACCACCCCGCCCTTGCGCACTCACCCACATGTGCAACCCCAACACTTTGCACAGCCCTGTGAATGCACGCACCTGTGCAACCCCACCAGTTTGTTAACCCTTGCACACACACGTGTGCAACTCCATCCTTACACTCTCCATGTGCTTACTCACAGCTGTGTAACCCCTCCCCTTGTGCACCCACGTGTACACAAAACATGTGCAACCCCACCCTTGCGCACACCCACAAACACACACACACGTGCCTGCCAGCCTTGGCTGGCGGGCCGGTTGGCATCGCAGCACCTGCCTGCCTTGGCTGGCTGTCTGTCTGTCTGTCCCAGGGTACGTTTGGATCCGACAGTCAGGATGCCTCAGGAGCAGAGGCAAGAAAACCACGCACCCAGAGCAGAACACAGAGGTAGGAATTTTATTCAACAGCCTCACACGGATACACAAACAAACACCTATTGTAGACAACCCCGTGAGAGACAGCAAACTGCCCAAAGGAAAGAAAGGACCACAGCAGCAGTGGATGCGATGGGCAATGCCAGCACAACGGCCCCTGCTGCAAAGGGCACGTTTCCTCTCTCCTGCTTTGATTCTCCCCAGGGTCTGCAGCGTTTGTTCCACTGAACGCCGTCCCCTCTCGTCCACTGTGTCATACAAAGCCAAAGTGGAACACCTGCAAGCAAAACAAATCTTTGCACAAACAAGATGAACAACCAGGTCAGCTCTCTCCACAAAACAAGCTCTCCATGGCTACAGCTAAAATATCAATTCCCCTAAAACTGGCAAAATTCTCTCTTCCATCCCAGGATCACTAATCAGTCAGAGGCATGCACACACTCCTACACAGTAAAATTTCATATTTGCGTTGATGAAATTCGTTGCAATCCATTCTGTATACTTACTAGCATTATTTAGCTCATTTCTTACTTCATTTCACAATTTTTTTGTTATTTTTAAAAAACCCTTCCCAGTCCCTAACCTCCTCCGCCCTTTGCCTTCCTCCACAGAGATGCTTGCTTCTGGCCAGCACTCCTGCCCGGTGCCTAGCCCACGCACCTCATCTCTTGGGGAGATAGCAAGGTGGCCTGTAGCTACCCACACCTCCTCCCGGGCATGGCTTCTCAGCTTTGCTTCAAGCCCAGAACCCAAAGGAGCTCCTCTTACCTTTTGGCCCACGTTCTTCTCCTCCCGCGCAGCTCCTGTGGCAAGCAGGGGCACAGCTCTGGACAGATTCCTCCATTCCTGCAAGGTTGCTTTTTGTCATTCTTTGCCTTCTTTTGCTTTGCTCTCTTTTGCTGTGCTATGCCTAGCTTTCCTACTTGCTTGCTCTGTACTTACATGCATTGCTTTTTACTTGTGATTCTCTTTTTTCCTTTGTTTCATTATTTTCCCTTCAACCCTCCCCCTTCCCTCACCCTACCTCCAATTTTTCCTTCCCACCCTCTCCCCCCCCCCGTCCACCCACGCCCCCACTTACTCCCCCCCCTCTCCACCCCTCCTCCCTCCCCCCTCTTGCCCCCCTCACCCCCCTCTAGCCCCACCGCTTTCCCCACTGCTCCTCCCCCTCTCCCCCCACTCCTTCACTTCCCCTCCCCTCCCCTCTCTTTTCTCCCTTCCACTACCATTCCCCCTTGCTTTAAGGGAAACTTACCTTTCCTGCTCTTCACTGACTTCTTGATTCTCGTGGCTTTGGCTGCTATTTTGCCTTGCTTTGCTCTGCTGTGCTATGCACTGCTTTCTCTGTATTTCTTGCCATCCACTCCTTCCTTCGAGTTATTCTTTACTTTTTGACTTGGCTTTTTTCTTCTTTTCTCTTTACCTTTCTTCTCTTGTCATTATTCGTTTTTCCTTTTGTTTTTTCTTTTTTCATCTACTATTTTTTTCTTTTCTTTTTTTCTTTCTTCTTTTTTTCATATTTTTCTGTCTTCTTTTTTATTTCTATTTTCTTTTTTTCTTTTCTCTTTTCTTTATCTTTTTTCTTTTTTTTTCTTTTCTCTTTTTTCTCTTTTTTCATTTTTTTTCTCTTTTTACTCTTTTTTGTTCATTTTTTTCTTTTTTTCTTTTCATTTTTTCTCTTTTTCTTATTTTTCTTTTCTTTTTTTCTCTTTTTTTCATATTTTTTGTTCTTATTTTTTCTTTTCTTTTTCATCATAGGTTTGCCTTCAGCCCTCCCCTCAGCCCTTCCCTCCGCTCTGCTCTTCACCCATCCCCTCCCCATCCCCATCCCTTCTTTCTCCCTTACCCCCCCCCTTTCCCCTTGCCTTTGCCTCCCATTACCTTGCCTGCCCTTCACTTACCTTCTCCTCACTTCCTGCTTCTTGATGCTCTGGGCTTTTGCTGCTACTCTCGCCAAACCTCAACACTTGCCTACTCTGCTTGCTGCTCTGCCAAGTTGCTCTCTACTCTGCTCGCAGCTTCACGCCTACTGCCTGCCCTTCTCTATCCCCTTCTCGTGCCCTTCAGGCTTTTCCTCCCCTTGCTGAGCAAGGCCATGCCCGGTAGCTACCCTTGAACCTCCTCCGCCCTTTGCCTTCCTCCAGAGATGCTTGCTTCTGGCCAGCACTCCTGCCCGGTGCCTAGCCCACGCACCTCATCTCTTGGGGAGATAGCAAGGTGGCCTGTAGCTACCCACACCTCCTCCCGGGCATGGCTTCTCAGCTTTGCTTCAAGCCCAGAACCCAAAGGAGCTCCTCTTACCTTTTGGCCCACGTTCTTCTCCTCCCGCGCAGCTCCTGTGGCAAGCAGGGGCACAGCTCTGGACAGATTCCTCCATTCCTGCAAGGTTGCTTTTGTCATTCTTTGCCTTCTTTTGCTTTGCTCTCTTTTGCTGTGCTATGCCTAGCTTTCCTACTTGCTTGCTCTGTATTTACATGCATTGCTTTTTACTTGTTATTCTCTTTTTTCCTCTGTTTCATTATTTTCCCTTCAACCCTCCCCCTTCCCTCACCCTACCTCCAATTTTTCCTTCCCACCCTCTCCCCCCCCCGTCCACCCACGCCCCCACTTACTCCCCCCCCTCTCCACCCCTCCTCCCTCCCCCCTCTTGCCCCCCTCACCCCCCTCTAGCCCCACCGCTTTCCCCACTGCTCCTCCCCCTCTCCCCCCACTCCTTCACTTCCCCTCCCCTCCCCTCTCTTTTCTCCCTTCCACTACCATTCCCCCTTGCTTTAAGGGAAACTTACCTTTCCTGCTCTTCACTGACTTCTTGATTCTCGTGGCTTTGGCTGCTATTTTGCCTTGCTTTGCTCTGCTGTGCTATGCACTGCTTTCTCTGTATTTCTTGCCATCCACTCCTTCCTTCGAGTTATTCTTTACTTTTTGACTTGGCTTTTTCTTCTTTTCTCTTTACCTTTCTTCTCTTGTCATTATTCGTTTTTCCTTTTGTTTTTTCTTTTTCACCTACTGTTTTTTTCTTTTCTTTTTTTCTTTCTTCTTTTTTTCATATTTTTCTGTCTTCTTTTTTATTTCTATTTTCTTTTTTTCTTTTCTCTTTTCTTTATCTTTTTTCTTTTTTATCTTTTCTCTTTTTTCTCTTTTTTGTTCATGTTCTTTTTTTCTTTTCTCTTTTTTCTCTTTTTTCATTTTTTTTCTTTTTACTCTTTTTTGTTCATTTTTTTCTTTTTTTCTTTTCATTTTTTCTCTTTTTCTTATTTTTCTTTTCTTTTTTTCTCTTTTTTTCATATTTTTTGTTCTTATTTTTTCTTTTCTTTTTTCATCATAGGTTTGCCTTCAGCCCTCCCCTCAGCCCTTCCCTCCGCTCTGCTCTTCACCCATCCCCTCCCCATCCCCATCCCCATCCCTTTCTCCCTTACCCCCCCCCTTTCCCCTTGCCTTTGCCTCCCATTACCTTGCCTGCCCTTCACTTACCTTCTCCTCACTTCCTGCTTCTTGATGCTCTGGGCTTTTGCTGCTACTCACGCCAAACCTCAACACTTGCCTACTCTGCTTGCTGCTCTGCCAAGTTGCTCTCTACTCTGCTCGCAGCTTCACGCCTACTGCCTGCCCTTCTCTATCCCCTTCTCGTGCCCTTCAGGCTTTTCCTCCCCTTGCTGAGCAAGGCCATGCCCGGTAGCTACCCTTGAACCTCCTCCGCCCTTTGCCTTCCTCCAGAGATGCTTGCTTCTGGCCAGCACTCCTGCCCGGTGCCTAGCCCACGCACCTCATCTCTTGGGGAGATAGCAAGGTGGCCTGTAGCTACCCACACCTCCTCCCGGGCATGGCTTCTCAGCTTTGCTTCAAGCCCAGAACCCAAAGGAGCTCCTCTTACCTTTTGGCCCACGTTCTTCTCCTCCCGCGCAGCTCCTGTGGCAAGCAGGGGCACAGCTCTGGCCAGATTCCTCCATTCCTGCAAGGTTGCTTTTTGTCATTCTTTGCCTTCTTTTGCTTTGCTCTCTTTTGCTGTGCTATGCCTAGCTTTCCTACTTGCTTGCTCTGTATTTACATGCATTGCTTTTTACTTGTTATTCTCTTTTTTCCTCTGTTTCATTATTTTCCCTTCAACCCTCCCCCTTCCCTCACCCTACCTCCAATTTTTCCTTCCCACCCTCTCCCCCCCCCGTCCACCCACGCCCCCACTTACTCCCCCCCCTCTCCACCCCTCCTCCCTCCCCCCTCTTGCCCCCCTCACCCCCCTCTAGCCCCACCGCTTTCCCCACTGCTCCTCCCCCTCTCCCCCCACTCCTTCACTTCCCCTCCCCTCCCCTCTCTTTTCTCCCTTCCACTACCATTCCCCCTTGCTTTAAGGGAAACTTACCTTTCCTGCTCTTCACTGACTTCTTGATTCTCGTGGCTTTGGCTGCTATTTTGCCTTGCTTTGCTCTGCTGTGCTATGCACTGCTTTCTCTGTATTTCTTGCCATCCACTCCTTCCTTCGAGTTATTCTTTACTTTTTGACTTGGCTTTTTTCTTCTTTTCTCTTTACCTTTCTTCTCTTGTCATTATTCGTTTTTCCTTTTGTTTTTTCTTTTTTCACCTACTGTTTTTTTCTTTTCTTTTTTTCTTTCTTCTTTTTTCATATTTTTCTGTCTTCTTTTTATTTCTATTTTCTTTTTTTCTTTTCTCTTTTCTTTATCTTTTTTCTTTTTTTATCTTTTCTCTTTTTTCTCTTTTTTGTTCATGTTCTTTTTTTCTTTTCTCTTTTTTCTCTTTTTTCATTTTTTTTCTCTTTTTACTCTTTTTTGTTCATTTTTTTCTTTTTTTCTTTTCATTTTTTCTCTTTTTCTTATTTTTCTTTTCTTTTTTTCTCTTTTTTCATATTTTTTGTTCTTATTTTTTCTTTTCTTTTTTCATCATAGGTTTGCCTTCAGCCCTCCCCTCAGCCCTTCCCTCCGCTCTGCTCTTCACCCATCCCCTCCCCATCCCCATCCCTTCTTTCTCCCTTACCCCCCCCTTTCCCCTTGCCTTTGCCTCCCATTACCTTGCCTGCCCTTCACTTACCTTCTCCTCACTTCCTGCTTCTTGATGCTCTGGGCTTTTGCTGCTACTCACGCCAAACCTCAACACTTGCCTACTCTGCTTGCTGCTCTGCCAAGTTGCTCTCTACTCTGCTCGCAGCTTCACGCCTACTGCCTGCCCTTCTCTATCCCCTTCTCGTGCCCTTCAGGCTTTTCCTCCCCTTGCTGAGCAAGGCCATGCCCGGTAGCTACCCTTGAACCTCCTCCGCCCTTTGCCTTCCTCCACAGAGATGCTTGCTTCTGGCCAGCACTCCTGCCCGGTGCCTAGCCCACGCACCTCATCTCTTGGGGAGATAGCAAGGTGGCCTGTAGCTACCCACACCTCCTCCCGGGCATGGCTTCTCAGCTTTGCTTCAAGCCCAGAACCCAAAGGAGCTCCTCTTACCTTTTGGCCCACGTTCTTCTCCTCCCGCGCAGCTCCTGTGGCAAGCAGGGGCACAGCTCTGGCCAGATTCCTCCATTCCTGCAAGGTTGCTTTTTGTCATTCTTTGCCTTCTTTTGCTTTGCTCTCTTTTGCTGTGCTATGCCTAGCTTTCCTACTTGCTTGCTCTGTATTTACATGCATTGCTTTTTACTTGTTATTCTCTTTTTTCCTCTGTTTCATTATTTTCCCTTCAACCCTCCCCCTTCCCTCACCCTACCTCCAATTTTTCCTTCCCACCCTCTCCCCCCCCCGTCCACCCACGCCCCCACTTACTCCCCCCCCTCTCCACCCCTCCTCCCTCCCCCCTCTTGCCCCCCTCACCCCCCTCTAGCCCCACCGCTTTCCCCACTGCTCCTCCCCCTCTCCCCCCACTCCTTCACTTCCCCTCCCCTCCCCTCTCTTTTCTCCCTTCCACTACCATTCCCCCTTGCTTTAAGGGAAACTTACCTTTCCTGCTCTTCACTGACTTCTTGATTCTCGTGGCTTTGGCTGCTATTTTGCCTTGCTTTGCTCTGCTGTGCTATGCACTGCTTTCTCTGTATTTCTTGCCATCCACTCCTTCCTTCGAGTTATTCTTTACTTTTTGACTTGGCTTTTTTCTTCTTTTCTCTTTACCTTTCTTCTCTTGTCATTATTCGTTTTTCCTTTTGTTTTTTCTTTTTTCACCTACTGTTTTTTTCTTTTCTTTTTTTCTTTCTTCTTTTTTTCATATTTTTCTGTCTTCTTTTTTATTTCTATTTCTTTTTTTCTTTTCTCTTTTCTTTATCTTTTTTCTTTTTTATCTTTTCTCTTTTTTCTCTTTTTTGTTCATGTTCTTTTTTTCTTTTCTCTTTTTTTTCTTTTTTTCATTTTTTTCTCTTTTTACTCTTTTTTGTTCATTTTTTTCTTTTTTTCTTTTCATTTTTTCTCTTTTTCTTATTTTTCTTTTCTTTTTTTCTCTTTTTTCATATTTTTTGTTCTTATTTTTTCTTTTCTTTTTTCATCATAGGTTTGCCTTCAGCCCTCCCCTCAGCCCTTCCCTCCGCTCTGCTCTTCACCCATCCCTCCCCATCCCCATCCCTTCTTTCTCCCTTACCCCCCCCTTTCCCCTTGCCTTTGCCTCCCATTACCTTGCCTGCCCTTCACTTACCTTCTCCTCACTTCCTGCTTCTTGATGCTCTGGGCTTTTGCTGCTACTCACGCCAAACCTCAACACTTGCCTACTCTGCTTGCTGCTCTGCCAAGTTGCTCTCTACTCTGCTCGCAGCTTCACGCCTACTGCCTGCCCTTCTCTATCCCCTTCTCGTGCCCTTCAGGCTTTTCCTCCCCTTGCTGAGCAAGGCCATGCCCGGTAGCTACCCTTGAACCTCCTCCGCCCTTTGCCTTCCTCCAGAGATGCTTGCTTCTGGCCAGCACTCCTGCCCGGTGCCTAGCCCACGCACCTCATCTCTTGGGGAGATAGCAAGGTGGCCTGTAGCTACCCACACCTCCTCCCGGGCATGGCTTCTCAGCTTTGCTTCAAGCCCAGAACCCAAAGGAGCTCCTCTTACCTTTTGGCCCACGTTCTTCTCCTCCCGCGCAGCTCCTGTGGCAAGCAGGGGCACAGCTCTGGACAGATTCCTCCATTCCTGCAAGGTTGCTTTTTGTCATTCTTTGCCTTCTTTTGCTTTGCTCTCTTTTGCTGTGCTATGCCTAGCTTTCCTACTTGCTTGCTCTGTATTTACATGCATTGCTTTTTACTTGTTATTCTCTTTTTTCCTTTGTTTCATTATTTTCCCTTCAACCCTCCCCCTTCCCTCACCCTACCTCCAATTTTTCCTTCCCACCCTCTCCCCCCCCCGTCCACCCACGCCCCCACTTACTCCCCCCCCTCTCCACCCCTCCTCCCTCCCCCCTCTTGCCCCCCTCACCCCCCTCTAGCCCCACCGCTTTCCCCACTGCTCCTCCCCCTCTCCCCCCACTCCTTCACTTCCCCTCCCCTCCCCTCTCTTTTCTCCCTTCCACTACCATTCCCCCTTGCTTTAAGGGAAACTTACCTTTCCTGCTCTTCACTGACTTCTTGATTCTCGTGGCTTTGGCTGCTATTTTGCCTTGCTTTGCTCTGCTGTGCTATGCACTGCTTTCTCTGTATTTCTTGCCATCCACTCCTTCCTTCGAGTTATTCTTTACTTTTTGACTTGGCTTTTTTCTTCTTTTCTCTTTACCTTTCTTCTCTTGTCATTATTCGTTTTTCCTTTTGTTTTTTCTTTTTTCATCTACTGTTTTTTTCTTTTCTTTTTTCTTTCTTCTTTTTTCATATTTTTCTGTCTTCTTTTTTATTTCTATTTTCTTTTTTTCTTTTCTCTTTTCTTTATCTTTTTTCTTTTTTTATCTTTTCTCTTTTTTCTCTTTTTTGTTCATGTTCTTTTTTTCTTTTCTCTTTTTTCTCTTTTTTCATTTTTTTCTCTTTTTACTCTTTTTTGTTCATTTTTTTC
Organism: Gallus gallus; assembly: GCF_016699485.2. Taxonomy (NCBI): domain Eukaryota; kingdom Metazoa; phylum Chordata; class Aves; order Galliformes; family Phasianidae; genus Gallus; species Gallus gallus. The sequence continues at coordinate 1,089,877 of NC_052537.1, forward strand.
TTTTTTCTTTTCATTTTTTCTCTTTTTCTTATTTTTCTTTTCTTTTTTCTCTTTTTTTCATATTTTTTGTTCTTATTTTTTCTTTTCTTTTTTCATCATAGGTTTGCCTTCAGCCCTCCCCTCAGCCCTTCCCTCCGCTCTGCTCTTCACCCATCCCCTCCCCATCCCCATCCCTTCTTTCTCCCTTACCCCCCCCTTTCCCCTTGCCTTTGCCTCCCATTACCTTGCCTGCCCTTCACTTACCTTCTCCTCACTTCCTGCTTCTTGATGCTCTGGGCTTTTGCTGCTACTCACGCCAAACCTCAACACTTGCCTACTCTGCTTGCTGCTCTGCCAAGTTGCTCTCTACTCTGCTCGCAGCTTCACGCCTACTGCCTGCCCTTCTCTATCCCCTTCTCGTGCCCTTCAGGCTTTTCCTCCCCTTGCTGAGCAAGGCCATGCCCGGTAGCTACCCTTGAACCTCCTCCGCCCTTTGCCTTCCTCCACAGAGATGCTTGCTTCTGGCCAGCACTCCTGCCCGGTGCCTAGCCCACGCACCTCATCTCTTGGGGAGATAGCAAGGTGGCCTGTAGCTACCCACACCTCCTCCCGGGCATGGCTTCTCAGCTTTGCTTCAAGCCCAGAACCCAAAGGAGCTCCTCTTACCTTTTGGCCCACGTTCTTCTCCTCCCGCGCAGCTCCTGTGGCAAGCAGGGGCACAGCTCTGGCCAGATTCCTCCATTCCTGCAAGGTTGCTTTTTGTCATTCTTTGCCTTCTTTTGCTTTGCTCTCTTTTGCTGTGCTATGCCTAGCTTTCCTACTTGCTTGCTCTGTATTTACATGCATTGCTTTTTACTTGTTATTCTCTTTTTTCCTTTGTTTCATTATTTTCCCTTCAACCCTCCCCCTTCCCTCACCCTACCTCCAATTTTTCCTTCCCACCCTCTCCCCCCCCCCGTCCACCCACGCCCCCACTTACTCCCCCCCCTCTCCACCCCTCCTCCCTCCCCCCTCTTGCCCCCCTCACCCCCCTCTAGCCCCACCGCTTTCCCCACTGCTCCTCCCCCTCTCCCCCCACTCCTTCACTTCCCCTCCCCTCCCCTCTCTTTTCTCCCTTCCACTACCATTCCCCCTTGCTTTAAGGGAAACTTACCTTTCCTGCTCTTCACTGACTTCTTGATTCTCGTGGCTTTGGCTGCTATTTTGCCTTGCTTTGCTCTGCTGTGCTATGCACTGCTTTCTCTGTATTTCTTGCCATCCACTCCTTCCTTCGAGTTATTCTTTACTTTTTGACTTGGCTTTTTTCTTCTTTTCTCTTTACCTTTCTTCTCTTGTCATTATTCGTTTTTCCTTTTGTTTTTTCTTTTTTCATCTACTGTTTTTTTCTTTTCTTTTTTTCTTTCTTCTTTTTTTCATATTTTTCTGTCTTCTTTTTTATTTCTATTTTCTTTTTTTCTTTTCTCTTTTCTTTATCTTTTTTCTTTTTTTATCTTTTCTCTTTTTTCTCTTTTTTGTTCATGTTCTTTTTTTCTTTTCTCTTTTTTCTCTTTTTTCATTTTTTTCTCTTTTTACTCTTTTTTGTTCATTTTTTTCTTTTTTTCTTTTCATTTTTTCTCTTTTTCTTATTTTTCTTTTCTTTTTTTCTCTTTTTTTCATATTTTTTGTTCTTATTTTTTCTTTTCTTTTTTCATCATAGGTTTGCCTTCAGCCCTCCCCTCAGCCCTTCCCTCCGCTCTGCTCTTCACCCATCCCCTCCCCATCCCCATCCCTTCTTTCTCCCTTACCCCCCCCTTTCCCCTTGCCTTTGCCTCCCATTACCTTGCCTGCCCTTCACTTACCTTCTCCTCACTTCCTGCTTCTTGATGCTCTGGGCTTTTGCTGCTACTCACGCCAAACCTCAACACTTGCCTACTCTGCTTGCTGCTCTGCCAAGTTGCTCTCTACTCTGCTCGCAGCTTCACGCCTACTGCCTGCCCTTCTCTATCCCCTTCTCGTGCCCTTCAGGCTTTTCCTCCCCTTGCTGAGCAAGGCCATGCCCGGTAGCTACCCTTGAACCTCCTCCGCCCTTTGCCTTCCTCCACAGAGATGCTTGCTTCTGGCCAGCACTCCTGCCCGGTGCCTAGCCCACGCACCTCATCTCTTGGGGAGATAGCAAGGTGGCCTGTAGCTACCCACACCTCCTCCCGGGCATGGCTTCTCAGCTTTGCTTCAAGCCCAGAACCCAAAGGAGCTCCTCTTACCTTTTGGCCCACGTTCTTCTCCTCCCGCGCAGCTCCTGTGGCAAGCAGGGGCACAGCTCTGGCCAGATTCCTCCATTCCTGCAAGGTTGCTTTTTGTCATTCTTTGCCTTCTTTTGCTTTGCTCTCTTTTGCTGTGCTATGCCTAGCTTTCCTACTTGCTTGCTCTGTATTTACATGCATTGCTTTTTACTTGTTATTCTCTTTTTTCCTCTGTTTCATTATTTTCCCTTCAACCCTCCCCCTTCCCTCACCCTACCTCCAATTTTTCCTTCCCACCCTCTCCCCCCCCCGTCCACCCACGCCCCCACTTACTCCCCCCCCTCTCCACCCCTCCTCCCTCCCCCCTCTTGCCCCCCTCACCCCCCTCTAGCCCCACCGCTTTCCCCACTGCTCCTCCCCCTCTCCCCCCACTCCTTCACTTCCCCTCCCCTCCCCTCTCTTTTCTCCCTTCCACTACCATTCCCCCTTGCTTTAAGGGAAACTTACCTTTCCTGCTCTTCACTGACTTCTTGATTCTCGTGGCTTTGGCTGCTATTTTGCCTTGCTTTGCTCTGCTGTGCTATGCACTGCTTTCTCTGTATTTCTTGCCATCCACTCCTTCCTTCGAGTTATTCTTTACTTTTTGACTTGGCTTTTTTCTTCTTTTCTCTTTACCTTTCTTCTCTTGTCATTATTCGTTTTTCCTTTTGTTTTTTCTTTTTTCATCTACTGTTTTTTTCTTTTCTTTTTTTCTTTCTTCTTTTTTCATATTTTTCTGTCTTCTTTTTATTTCTATTTTCTTTTTTTCTTTTCTCTTTTCTTTATCTTTTTTCTTTTTTATCTTTTCTCTTTTTTCTCTTTTTGTTCATGTTCTTTTTTTCTTTTCTCTTTTTTCTCTTTTTTCATTTTTTTCTCTTTTTACTCTTTTTTGTTCATTTTTTTCTTTTTTTCTTTTCATTTTTTCTCTTTTTCTTATTTTTCTTTTCTTTTTTTCTCTTTTTTTCATATTTTTTGTTCTTATTTTTTCTTTTCTTTTTTCATCATAGGTTTGCCTTCAGCCCTCCCCTCAGCCCTTCCCTCCGCTCTGCTCTTCACCCATCCCCTCCCCATCCCCATCCCTTCTTTCTCCCTTACCCCCCCCTTTCCCCTTGCCTTTGCCTCCCATTACCTTGCCTGCCCTTCACTTACCTTCTCCTCACTTCCTGCTTCTTGATGCTCTGGGCTTTTGCTGCTACTCACGCCAAACCTCAACACTTGCCTACTCTGCTTGCTGCTCTGCCAAGTTGCTCTCTACTCTGCTCGCAGCTTCACGCCTACTGCCTGCCCTTCTCTATCCCCTTCTCGTGCCCTTCAGGCTTTTCCTCCCCTTGCTGAGCAAGGCCATGCCCGGTAGCTACCCTTGAACCTCCTCCGCCCTTTGCCTTCCTCCACAGAGATGCTTGCTTCTGGCCAGCACTCCTGCCCGGTGCCTAGCCCACGCACCTCATCTCTTGGGGAGATAGCAAGGTGGCCTGTAGCTACCCACACCTCCTCCCGGGCATGGCTTCTCAGCTTTGCTTCAAGCCCAGAACCCAAAGGAGCTCCTCTTACCTTTTGGCCCACGTTCTTCTCCTCCCGCGCAGCTCCTGTGGCAAGCAGGGGCACAGCTCTGGCCAGATTCCTCCATTCCTGCAAGGTTGCTTTTTGTCATTCTTTGCCTTCTTTTGCTTTGCTCTCTTTTGCTGTGCTATGCCTAGCTTTCCTACTTGCTTGCTCTGTATTTACATGCATTGCTTTTTACTTGTTATTCTCTTTTTTCCTCTGTTTCATTATTTTCCCTTCAACCCTCCCCCTTCCCTCACCCTACCTCCAATTTTTCCTTCCCACCCTCTCCCCCCCCCCGTCCACCCACGCCCCCACTTACTCACCCCCCTCTCCACCCCTCCTCCCTCCCCCCTCTTGCCCCCCTCACCCCCCTCTAGCCCCACCGCTTTCCCCACTGCTCCTCCCCCTCTCCCCCCACTCCTTCACTTCCCCTCCCCTCCCCTCTCTTTTCTCCCTTCCACTACCATTCCCCCTTGCTTTAAGGGAAACTTACCTTTCCTGCTCTTCACTGACTTCTTGATTCTCGTGGCTTTGGCTGCTATTTTGCCTTGCTTTGCTCTGCTGTGCTATGCACTGCTTTCTCTGTATTTCTTGCCATCCACTCCTTCCTTCGAGTTATTCTTTACTTTTTGACTTGGCTTTTTTCTTCTTTTCTCTTTACCTTTCTTCTCTTGTCATTATTCGTTTTTCCTTTTGTTTTTTCTTTTTTCATCTACTGTTTTTTTCTTTTCTTTTTTTCTTTCTTCTTTTTTCATATTTTTCTGTCTTCTTTTTTATTTCTATTTTCTTTTTTTCTTTTCTCTTTTCTTTATCTTTTTTCTTTTTTTATCTTTTCTCTTTTTTCTCTTTTTTGTTCATGTTCTTTTTTCTTTTCTCTTTTTTCTCTTTTTTCATTTTTTTCTCTTTTTACTCTTTTTTGTTCATTTTTTTCTTTTTTCTTTTCATTTTTTCTCTTTTTCTTATTTTTCTTTTCTTTTTTTCTCTTTTTTCATATTTTTTGTTCTTATTTTTTCTTTTCTTTTTCATCATAGGTTTGCCTTCAGCCCTCCCCTCAGCCCTTCCCTCCGCTCTGCTCTTCACCCATCCCCTCCCCATCCCCATCCCTTCTTTCTCCCTTACCCCCCCCTTTCCCCTTGCCTTTGCCTCCCATTACCTTGCCTGCCCTTCACTTACCTTCTCCTCACTTCCTGCTTCTTGATGCTCTGGGCTTTTGCTGCTACTCACGCCAAACCTCAACACTTGCCTACTCTGCTTGCTGCTCTGCCAAGTTGCTCTCTACTCTGCTCGCAGCTTCATGCCTACTGCCTGCCCTTCTCTATCCCCTTCTCGTGCCCTTCAGGCTTTTCCTCCCCTTGCTGAGCAAGGCCATGCCCGGTAGCTACCCTTGAACCTCCTCCGCCCTTTGCCTTCCTCCACAGAGATGCTTGCTTCTGGCCAGCACTCCTGCCCGGTGCCTAGCCCACGCACCTCATCTCTTGGGGAGATAGCAAGGTGGCCTGTAGCTACCCACACCTCCTCCCGGGCATGGCTTCTCAGCTTTGCTTCAAGCCCAGAACCCAAAGGAGCTCCTCTTACCTTTTGGCCCACGTTCTTCTCCTCCCGCGCAGCTCCTGTGGCAAGCAGGGGCACAGCTCTGGACAGATTCCTCCATTCCTGCAAGGTTGCTTTTTGTCATTCTTTGCCTTCTTTTGCTTTGCTCTCTTTTGCTGTGCTATGCCTAGCTTTCCTACTTGCTTGCTCTGTATTTACATGCATTGCTTTTTACTTGTTATTCTCTTTTTTCCTCTGTTTCATTATTTTCCCTTCAACCCTCCCCTTCCCTCACCCTACCTCCAATTTTTCCTTCCCACCCTCTCCCCCCCCCGTCCACCCACGCCCCCACTTACTCCCCCCCCTGTCCACCCCTCCTCCCTCCCCCCTCTTGCCCCCCTCACCCCCCTCTAGCCCCACCGCTTTCCCCACTGCTCCTCCCCCTCTCCCCCCACTCCTTCACTTCCCCTCCCCTCCCCTCTCTTTTCTCCCTTCCACTACCATTCCCCCTTGCTTTAAGGGAAACTTACCTTTCCTGCTCTTCACTGACTTCTTGATTCTCGTGGCTTTGGCTGCTATTTTGCCTTGCTTTGCTCTGCTGTGCTATGCACTGCTTTCTCTGTATTTCTTGCCATCCACTCCTTCCTTCGAGTTATTCTTTACTTTTTGACTTGGCTTTTTTCTTCTTTTCTCTTTACCTTTCTTCTCTTGTCATTATTCGTTTTTCCTTTTGTTTTTTCTTTTTTCATCTACTGTTTTTTTCTTTTCTTTTTTCTTTCTTCTTTTTTTCATATTTTTCTGTCTTCTTTTTTATTTCTATTTTCTTTTTTTCTTTTCTCTTTTCTTTATCTTTTTTCTTTTTTTATCTTTTCTCTTTTTCTCTTTTTGTTCATGTTCTTTTTTTCTTTCTCTTTTTCTCTTTTTTCATTTTTTTTCTCTTTTTACTCTTTTTTGTTCATTTTTTTCTTTTTTTCTTTTCATTTTTTCTCTTTTTCTTATTTTTCTTTTCTTTTTTTCTCTTTTTTTCATATTTTTTGTTCTTATTTTTTCTTTTCTTTTTTCATCATAGGTTTGCCTTCAGCCCTCCCCTCAGCCCTTCCCTCCGCTCTGCTCTTCACCCATCCCCTCCCCATCCCCATCCCTTCTTTCTCCCTTACCCCCCCCTTTCCCCTTGCCTTTGCCTCCCATTACCTTGCCTGCCCTTCACTTACCTTCTCCTCACTTCCTGCTTCTTGATGCTCTGGGCTTTTGCTGCTACTCACGCCAAACCTCAACACTTGCCTACTCTGCTTGCTGCTCTGCCAAGTTGCTCTCTACTCTGCTCGCAGCTTCACGCCTACTGCCTGCCCTTCTCTATCCCCTTCTCGTGCCCTTCAGGCTTTTCCTCCCCTTGCTGAGCAAGGCCATGCCCGGTAGCTACCCTTGAACCTCCTCCGCCCTTTGCCTTCCTCCAGAGATGCTTGCTTCTGGCCAGCACTCCTGCCCGGTGCCTAGCCCACGCACCTCATCTCTTGGGGAGATAGCAAGGTGGCCTGTAGCTACCCACACCTCCTCCCGGGCATGGCTTCTCAGCTTTGCTTCAAGCCCAGAACCCAAAGGAGCTCCTCTTACCTTTTGGCCCACGTTCTTCTCCTCCCGCGCAGCTCCTGTGGCAAGCAGGGGCACAGCTCTGGCCAGATTCCTCCATTCCTGCAAGGTTGCTTTTTGTCATTCTTTGCCTTCTTTTGCTTTGCTCTCTTTTGCTGTGCTATGCCTAGCTTTCCTACTTGCTTGCTCTGTATTTACATGCATTGCTTTTTACTTGTTATTCTCTTTTTTCCTCTGTTTCATTATTTTCCCTTCAACCCTCCCCCTTCCCTCACCCTACCTCCAATTTTTCCTTCCCACCCTCTCCCCCCCCCGTCCACCCACGCCCCCACTTACTCCCCCCCCTCTCCACCCCTCCTCCCTCCCCCCTCTTGCCCCCCTCACCCCCCTCTAGCCCCACCGCTTTCCCCACTGCTCCTCCCCCTCTCCCCCCACTCCTTCACTTCCCCTCCCCTCCCCTCTCTTTTCTCCCTTCCACTACCATTCCCCCTTGCTTTAAGGGAAACTTACCTTTCCTGCTCTTCACTGACTTCTTGATTCTCGTGGCTTTGGCTGCTATTTTGCCTTGCTTTGCTCTGCTGTGCTATGCACTGCTTTCTCTGTATTTCTTGCCATCCACTCCTTCCTTCGAGTTATTCTTTACTTTTTGACTTGGCTTTTTTCTTCTTTTCTCTTTACCTTTCTTCTCTTGTCATTATTCGTTTTTCCTTTTGTTTTTTCTTTTTTCACCTACTGTTTTTTTCTTTTCTTTTTTCTTTCTTCTTTTTTTCATATTTTCTGTCTTCTTTTTTATTTCTATTTTCTTTTTTCTTTTCTCTTTTCTTTATCTTTTTTCTTTTTTATCTTTTCTCTTTTTTCTCTTTTTTGTTCATGTTCTTTTTTTCTTTTCTCTTTTTTCTCTTTTTTCATTTTTTTCTCTTTTTACTCTTTTTGTTCATTTTTTTCTTTTTTTCTTTTCATTTTTTCTCTTTTTCTTATTTTTCTTTTCTTTTTTTCTCTTTTTTTCATATTTTTTGTTCTTATTTTTTCTTTTCTTTTTCATCATAGGTTTGCCTTCAGCCCTCCCCTCAGCCCTTCCCTCCGCTCTGCTCTTCACCCATCCCCTCCCCATCCCCATCCCTTCTTTCTCCCTTACCCCCCCCTTTCCCCTTGCCTTTGCCTCCCATTACCTTGCCTGCCCTTCACTTACCTTCTCCTCACTTCCTGCTTCTTGATGCTCTGGGCTTTTGCTGCTACTCACGCCAAACCTCAACACTTGCCTACTCTGCTTGCTGCTCTGCCAAGTTGCTCTCTACTCTGCTCGCAGCTTCATGCCTACTGCCTGCCCTTCTCTATCCCCTTCTCGTGCCCTTCAGGCTTTTCCTCCCCTTGCTGAGCAAGGCCATGCCCGGTAGCTACCCTTGAACCTCCTCCGCCCTTTGCCTTCCTCCACAGAGATGCTTGCTTCTGGCCAGCACTCCTGCCCGGTGCCTAGCCCACGCACCTCATCTCTTGGGGAGATAGCAAGGTGGCCTGTAGCTACCCACACCTCCTCCCGGGCATGGCTTCTCAGCTTTGCTTCAAGCCCAGAACCCAAAGGAGCTCCTCTTACCTTTTGGCCCACGTTCTTCTCCTCCCGCGCAGCTCCTGTGGCAAGCAGGGGCACAGCTCTGGACAGATTCCTCCATTCCTGCAAGGTTGCTTTTTGTCATTCTTTGCCTTCTTTTGCTTTGCTCTCTTTTGCTGTGCTATGCCTAGCTTTCCTACTTGCTTGCTCTGTATTTACATGCATTGCTTTTTACTTGTTATTCTCTTTTTTCCTCTGTTTCATTATTTTCCCTTCAACCCTCCCCCTTCCCTCACCCTACCTCCAATTTTTCCTTCCCACCCTCTCCCCCCCCCCGTCCACCCACGCCCCCACTTACTCCCCCCCCTGTCCACCCCTCCTCCCTCCCCCCTCTTGCCCCCCTCACCCCCCTCTAGCCCCACCGCTTTCCCCACTGCTCCTCCCCCTCTCCCCCCACTCCTTCACTTCCCCTCCCCTCCCCTCTCTTTTCTCCCTTCCACTACCATTCCCCCTTGCTTTAAGGGAAACTTACCTTTCCTGCTCTTCACTGACTTCTTGATTCTCGTGGCTTTGGCTGCTATTTTGCCTTGCTTTGCTCTGCTGTGCTATGCACTGCTTTCTCTGTATTTCTTGCCATCCACTCCTTCCTTCGAGTTATTCTTTACTTTTTGACTTGGCTTTTTTCTTCTTTTCTCTTTACCTTTCTTCTCTTGTCATTATTCGTTTTTCCTTTTGTTTTTTCTTTTTTCATCTACTGTTTTTTTCTTTTCTTTTTTTCTTTCTTCTTTTTTTCATATTTTTCTGTCTTCTTTTTTATTTCTATTTTCTTTTTTTCTTTTCTCTTTTCTTTATCTTTTTTCTTTTTTATCTTTTCTCTTTTTTCTCTTTTTGTTCATGTTCTTTTTTTCTTTTCTCTTTTTTCTCTTTTTTCATTTTTTTCTCTTTTTACTCTTTTTTGTTCATTTTTTTCTTTTTTTCTTTTCATTTTTTCTCTTTTTCTTATTTTTCTTTTCTTTTTTTCTCTTTTTTTCATATTTTTTGTTCTTATTTTTTCTTTTCTTTTTCATCATAGGTTTGCCTTCAGCCCTCCCCTCAGCCCTTCCCTCCGCTCTGCTCTTCACCCATCCCCTCCCCATCCCCATCCCTTCTTTCTCCCTTACCCCCCCCTTTCCCCTTGCCTTTGCCTCCCATTACCTTGCCTGCCCTTCACTTACCTTCTCCTCACTTCCTGCTTCTTGATGCTCTGGGCTTTTGCTGCTACTCACGCCAAACCTCAACACTTGCCTACTCTGCTTGCTGCTCTGCCAAGTTGCTCTCTACTCTGCTCGCAGCTTCACGCCTACTGCCTGCCCTTCTCTATCCCCTTCTCGTGCCCTTCAGGCTTTTCCTCCCCTTGCTGAGCAAGGCCATGCCCGGTAGCTACCCTTGAACCTCCTCCGCCCTTTGCCTTCCTCCACAGAGATGCTTGCTTCTGGCCAGCACTCCTGCCCGGTGCCTAGCCCACGCACCTCATCTCTTGGGGAGATAGCAAGGTGGCCTGTAGCTACCCACACCTCCTCCCGGGCATGGCTTCTCAGCTTTGCTTCAAGCCCAGAACCCAAAGGAGCTCCTCTTACCTTTTGGCCCACGTTCTTCTCCTCCCGCGCAGCTCCTGTGGCAAGCAGGGGCACAGCTCTGGCCAGATTCCTCCATTCCTGCAAGGTTGCTTTTGTCATTCTTTGCCTTCTTTTGCTTTGCTCTCTTTTGCTGTGCTATGCCTAGCTTTCCTACTTGCTTGCTCTGTATTTACATGCATTGCTTTTTACTTGTTATTCTCTTTTTTCCTCTGTTTCATTATTTTCCCTTCAACCCTCCCCCTTCCCTCACCCTACCTCCAATTTTTCCTTCCCACCCTCTCCCCCCCCCCGTCCACCCACGCCCCCACTTACTCCCCCCCCTCTCCACCCCTCCTCCCTCCCCCCTCTTGCCCCCCTCACCCCCCTCTAGCCCCACCGCTTTCCCCACTGCTCCTCCCCCTCTCCCCCCACTCCTTCACTTCCCCTCCCCTCCCCTCTCTTTTCTCCCTTCCACTACCATTCCCCCTTGCTTTAAGGGAAACTTACCTTTCCTGCTCTTCACTGACTTCTTGATTCTCGTGGCTTTGGCTGCTATTTTGCCTTGCTTTGCTCTGCTGTGCTATGCACTGCTTTCTCTGTATTTCTTGCCATCCACTCCTTCCTTCGAGTTATTCTTTACTTTTTGACTTGGCTTTTTTCTTCTTTTCTCTTTACCTTTCTTCTCTTGTCATTGTTCGTTTTTCCTTTTGTTTTTTCTTTTTTCACCTACTGTTTTTTTCTTTTCTTTTTTCTTTCTTCTTTTTTTCATATTTTTCTGTCTTCTTTTTTATTTCTATTTTCTTTTTTTCTTTTCTCTTTTCTTTATCTTTTTTCTTTTTTTATCTTTTCTCTTTTTTCTCTTTTTGTTCATGTTCTTTTTTTCTTTTCTCTTTTTTCTCTTTTTTCATTTTTTTCTCTTTTTACTCTTTTTGTTCATTTTTTCTTTTTTTCTTTTCATTTTTTCTCTTTTTCTTATTTTTCTTTTCTTTTTTCTCTTTTTTTCATATTTTTTGTTCTTATTTTTTCTTTTCTTTTTTCATCATAGGTTTGCCTTCAGCCCTCCCCTCAGCCCTTCCCTCCGCTCTGCTCTTCACCCATCCCCTCCCCATCCCCATCCCTTCTTTCTCCCTTACCCCCCCCTTTCCCCTTGCCTTTGCCTCCCATTACCTTGCCTGCCCTTCACTTACCTTCTCCTCACTTCCTGCTTCTTGATGCTCTGGGCTTTTGCTGCTACTCACGCCAAACCTCAACACTTGCCTACTCTGCTTGCTGCTCTGCCAAGTTGCTCTCTACTCTGCTCGCAGCTTCACGCCTACTGCCTGCCCTTCTCTATCCCCTTCTCGTGCCCTTCAGGCTTTTCCTCCCCTTGCTGAGCAAGGCCATGCCCGGTAGCTACCCTTGAACCTCCTCCGCCCTTTGCCTTCCTCCACAGAGATGCTTGCTTCTGGCCAGCACTCCTGCCCGGTGCCTAGCCCACGCACCTCATCTCTTGGGGAGATAGCAAGGTGGCCTGTAGCTACCCACACCTCCTCCCGGGCATGGCTTCTCAGCTTTGCTTCAAGCCCAGAACCCAAAGGAGCTCCTCTTACCTTTTGGCCCACGTTCTTCTCCTCCCGCGCAGCTCCTGTGGCAAGCAGGGGCACAGCTCTGGCCAGATTCCTCCATTCCTGCAAGGTTGCTTTTTGTCATTCTTTGCCTTCTTTTGCTTTGCTCTCTTTTGCTGTGCTATGCCTAGCTTTCCTACTTGCTTGCTCTGTATTTACATGCATTGCTTTTTACTTGTTATTCTCTTTTTTCCTTTGTTTCATTATTTTCCCTTCAACCCTCCCCCTTCCCTCACCCTACCTCCAATTTTTCCTTCCCACCCTCTCCCCCCCCCGTCCACCCACGCCCCCACTTACTCCCCCCCCTCTCCACCCCTCCTCCCTCCCCCCTCTTGCCCCCCTCACCCCCCTCTAGCCCCACCGCTTTCCCCACTGCTCCTCCCCCTCTCCCCCCACTCCTTCACTTCCCCTCCCCTCCCCTCTCTTTTCTCCCTTCCACTACCATTCCCCCTTGCTTTAAGGGAAACTTACCTTTCCTGCTCTTCACTGACTTCTTGATTCTCATGGCTTTGGCTGCTATTTTGCCTTGCTTTGCTCTGCTGTGCTATGCACTGCTTTCTCTGTATTTCTTGCCATCCACTCCTTCCTTCAAGTTATTCTTTACTTTTTGACTTGGCTTTTTTCTTCTTTTCTCTTTACCTTTCTTCTCTTGTCATTATTCGTTTTTCCTTTTGTTTTTTTCTTTTTTCATCTACTGTTTTTTTCTTTTCTTTTTTTCTTTCTTCTTTTTTTCATATTTTTCTGTCTTCTTTTTTATTTCTATTTTCTTTTTTTCTTTTCTCTTTTCTTTATCTTTTTTCTTTTTTTATCTTTTCTCTTTTTTCTCTTTTTTGTTCATGTTCTTTTTTTCTTTTCTCTTTTTTCTCTTTTTTCATTTTTTTCTCTTTTTACTCTTTTTTGTTCATTTTTTTCTTTTTTTCTTTTCATTTTTTCTCTTTTTCTTATTTTTCTTTTCTTTTTTTTCTCTTTTTTTCATATTTTTTGTTCTTATTTTTTCTTTTCTTTTTTCATCATAGGTTTGCCTTCAGCCCTCCCCTCAGCCCTTCCCTCCGCTCTGCTCTTCACCCATCCCCTCCCCATCCCCATCCCTTCTTTCTCCCTTACCCCCCCCTTTCCCCTTGCCTTTGCCTCCCATTACCTTGCCTGCCCTTCACTTACCTTCTCCTCACTTCCTGCTTCTTGATGCTCTGGGCTTTTGCTGCTACTCACGCCAAACCTCAACACTTGCCTACTCTGCTTGCTGCTCTGCCAAGTTGCTCTCTACTCTGCTCGCAGCTTCACGCCTACTGCCTGCCCTTCTCTATCCCCTTCTCGTGCCCTTCAGGCTTTTCCTCCCCTTGCTGAGCAAGGCCATGCCCGGTAGCTACCCTTGAACCTCCTCCGCCCTTTGCCTTCCTCCACAGAGATGCTTGCTTCTGGCCAGCACTCCTGCCCGGTGCCTAGCCCACGCACCTCATCTCTTGGGGAGATAGCAAGGTGGCCTGTAGCTACCCACACCTCCTCCCGGGCATGGCTTCTCAGCTTTGCTTCAAGCCCAGAACCCAAAGGAGCTCCTCTTACCTTTTGGCCCACGTTCTTCTCCTCCCGCGCAGCTCCTGTGGCAAGCAGGGGCACAGCTCTGGACAGATTCCTCCATTCCTGCAAGGTTGCTTTTTGTCATTCTTTGCCTTCTTTTGCTTTGCTCTCTTTTGCTGTGCTATGCCTAGCTTTCCTACTTGCTTGCTCTGTATTTACATGCATTGCTTTTTACTTGTTATTCTCTTTTTTCCTCTGTTTCATTATTTTCCCTTCAACCCTCCCCCTTCCCTCACCCTACCTCCAATTTTTCCTTCCCACCCTCTCCCCCCCCCGTCCACCCACGCCCCCACTTACTCCCCCCCCTGTCCACCCCTCCTCCCTCCCCCCTCTTGCCCCCCTCACCCCCCTCTAGCCCCACCGCTTTCCCCACTGCTCCTCCCCCTCTCCCCCCACTCCTTCACTTCCCCTCCCCTCCCCTCTCTTTTCTCCCGTCCACTACCATTCCCCCTTGCTTTAAGGGAAACTTACCTTTCCTGCTCTTCACTGACTTCTTGATTCTCGTGGCTTTGGCTGCTATTTTGCCTTGCTTTGCTCTGCTGTGCTATGCACTGCTTTCTCTGTATTTCTTGCCATCCACTCCTTCCTTCGAGTTATTCTTTACTTTTTGACTTGGCTTTTTTCTTCTTTTCTCTTTACCTTTCTTCTCTTGTCATTGTTCGTTTTTCCTTTTGTTTTTTCTTTTTTCACCTACTGTTTTTTTCTTTTCTTTTTTTCTTTCTTCTTTTTTTCATATTTTTCTGTCTTCTTTTTTATTTCTATTTTCTTTTTTTCTTTTCTCTTTTCTTTATCTTTTTTCTTTTTTTATCTTTTCTCTTTTTTCTCTTTTTTGTTCATGTTCTTTTTTTCTTTTCTCTTTTTTCTCTTTTTTCATTTTTTTTCTCTTTTTACTCTTTTTTGTTCATTTTTTTCTTTTTTTCTTTTCATTTTTTCTCTTTTTCTTATTTTTCTTTTCTTTTTTTCTCTTTTTTTCATATTTTTTGTTCTTATTTTTTCTTTTCTTTTTTCATCATAGGTTTGCCTTCAGCCCTCCCCTCAGCCCTTCCCTCCGCTCTGCTCTTCACCCATCCCCTCCCCATCCCCATCCCTTCTTTCTCCCTTACCCCCCCCTTTCCCCTTGCCTTTGCCTCCCATTACCTTGCCTGCCCTTCACTTACCTTCTCCTCACTTCCTGCTTCTTGATGCTCTGGGCTTTTGCTGCTACTCACGCCAAACCTCAACACTTGCCTACTCTGCTTGCTGCTCTGCCAAGTTGCTCTCTACTCTGCTCGCAGCTTCACGCCTACTGCCTGCCCTTCTCTATCCCCTTCTCGTGCCCTTCAGGCTTTTCCTCCCCTTGCTGAGCAAGGCCATGCCCGGTAGCTACCCTTGAACCTCCTCCGCCCTTTGCCTTCCTCCACAGAGATGCTTGCTTCTGGCCAGCACTCCTGCCCGGTGCCTAGCCCACGCACCTCATCTCTTGGGGAGATAGCAAGGTGGCCTGTAGCTACCCACACCTCCTCCCGGGCATGGCTTCTCAGCTTTGCTTCAAGCCCAGAACCCAAAGGAGCTCCTCTTACCTTTTGGCCCACGTTCTTCTCCTCCCGCGCAGCTCCTGTGGCAAGCAGGGGCACAGCTCTGGCCAGATTCCTCCATTCCTGCAAGGTTGCTTTTTGTCATTCTTTGCCTTCTTTTGCTTTGCTCTCTTTTGCTGTGCTATGCCTAGCTTTCCTACTTGCTTGCTCTGTATTTACATGCATTGCTTTTTACTTGTTATTCTCTTTTTTCCTTTGTTTCATTATTTTCCCTTCAACCCTCCCCCTTCCCTCACCCTACCTCCAATTTTTCCTTCCCACCCTCTCCCCCCCCCCGTCCACCCACGCCCCCACTTACTCCCCCCCCTGTCCACCCCTCCTCCCTCCCCCCTCTTGCCCCCCTCACCCCCCTCTAGCCCCACCGCTTTCCCCACTGCTCCTCCCCCTCTCCCCCCACTCCTTCACTTCCCCTCCCCTCCCCTCTCTTTTCTCCCTTCCACTACCATTCCCCCTTGCTTTAAGGGAAACTTACCTTTCCTGCTCTTCACTGACTTCTTGATTCTCGTGGCTTTGGCTGCTATTTTGCCTTGCTTTGCTCTGCTGTGCTATGCACTGCTTTCTCTGTATTTCTTGCCATCCACTCCTTCCTTCGAGTTATTCTTTACTTTTTGACTTGGCTTTTTTCTTCTTTTCTCTTTACCTTTCTTCTCTTGTCATTATTCGTTTTTCCTTTTGTTTTTTCTTTTTTCATCTACTGTTTTTTTTCTTTTCTTTTTTTCTTTCTTCTTTTTTTCATATTTTTCTGTCTTCTTTTTTATTTCTATTTTCTTTTTTTCTTTTCTCTTTTCTTTATCTTTTTTCTTTTTTTATCTTTTCTCTTTTTTCTCTTTTTTGTTCATGTTCTTTTTTTCTTTTCTCTTTTTTCTCTTTTTTCATTTTTTTTTCTCTTTTTACTCTTTTTTGTTCATTTTTTTCTTTTTTTCTTTTCATTTTTTCTCTTTTTCTTATTTTTCTTTTCTTTTTTTCTCTTTTTTTCATATTTTTTGTTCTTATTTTTTCTTTTCTTTTTCATCATAGGTTTGCCTTCAGCCCTCCCCTCAGCCCTTCCCTCCGCTCTGCTCTTCACCCATCCCCTCCCCATCCCCATCCCTTCTTTCTCCCTTACCCCCCCCCTTTCCCCTTGCCTTTGCCTCCCATTACCTTGCCTGCCCTTCACTTACCTTCTCCTCACTTCCTGCTTCTTGATGCTCTGGGCTTTTGCTGCTACTCACGCCAAACCTCAACACTTGCCTACTCTGCTTGCTGCTCTGCCAAGTTGCTCTCTACTCTGCTCGCAGCTTCACGCCTACTGCCTGCCCTTCTCTATCCCCTTCTCGTGCCCTTCAGGCTTTTCCTCCCCTTGCTGAGCAAGGCCATGCCCGGTAGCTACCCTTGAACCTCCTCCGCCCTTTGCCTTCCTCCACAGAGATGCTTGCTTCTGGCCAGCACTCCTGCCCGGTGCCTAGCCCACGCACCTCATCTCTTGGGGAGATAGCAAGGTGGCCTGTAGCTACCCACACCTCCTCCCGGGCATGGCTTCTCAGCTTTGCTTCAAGCCCAGAACCCAAAGGAGCTCCTCTTACCTTTTGGCCCACGTTCTTCTCCTCCCGCGCAGCTCCTGTGGCAAGCAGGGGCACAGCTCTGGCCAGATTCCTCCATTCCTGCAAGGTTGCTTTTTGTCATTCTTTGCCTTCTTTTGCTTTGCTCTCTTTTGCTGTGCTATGCCTAGCTTTCCTACTTGCTTGCTCTGTATTTACATGCATTGCTTTTTACTTGTTATTCTCTTTTTTCCTTTGTTTCATTATTTTCCCTTCAACCCTCCCCCTTCCCTCACCCTACCTCCAATTTTTCCTTCCCACCCTCTCCCCCCCCCCGTCCACCCACGCCCCCACTTACTCCCCCCCCTCTCCACCCCTCCTCCCTCCCCCCTCTTGCCCCCCTCACCCCCCTCTAGCCCCACCGCTTTCCCCACTGCTCCTCCCCCTCTCCCCCCACTCCTTCACTTCCCCTCCCCTCCCCTCTCTTTTCTCCCTTCCACTACCATTCCCCCTTGCTTTAAGGGAAACTTACCTTTCCTGCTCTTCACTGACTTCTTGATTCTCGTGGCTTTGGCTGCTATTTTGCCTTGCTTTGCTCTGCTGTGCTATGCACTGCTTTCTCTGTATTTCTTGCCATCCACTCCTTCCTTCGAGTTATTCTTTACTTTTTGACTTGGCTTTTTTCTTCTTTTCTCTTTACCTTTCTTCTCTTGTCATTATTCGTTTTTTCCTTTTGTTTTTTCTTTTTTCATCTACTGTTTTTTTCTTTTCTTTTTTTCTTTCTTCTTTTTTTCATATTTTTCTGTCTTCTTTTTTATTTCTATTTTCTTTTTTTCTTTTCTCTTTTCTTTATCTTTTTTCTTTTTTTATCTTTTCTCTTTTTTCTCTTTTTTGTTCATGTTCTTTTTTTCTTTTCTCTTTTTTCTCTTTTTTCATTTTTTTTTCTCTTTTTACTCTTTTTTGTTCATTTTTTTCTTTTTTTCTTTTCATTTTTTCTCTTTTTCTTATTTTTCTTTTCTTTTTTTCTCTTTTTTTCATATTTTTTGTTCTTATTTTTTCTTTTCTTTTTTCATCATAGGTTTGCCTTCAGCCCTCCCCTCAGCCCTTCCCTCCGCTCTGCTCTTCACCCATCCCCTCCCCATCCCCATCCCTTCTTTCTCCCTTACCCCCCCCTTTCCCCTTGCCTTTGCCTCCCATTACCTTGCCTGCCCTTCACTTACCTTCTCCTCACTTCCTGCTTCTTGATGCTCTGGGCTTTTGCTGCTACTCACGCCAAACCTCAACACTTGCCTACTCTGCTTGCTGCTCTGCCAAGTTGCTCTCTACTCTGCTCGCAGCTTCACGCCTACTGCCTGCCCTTCTCTATCCCCTTCTCGTGCCCTTCAGGCTTTTCCTCCCCTTGCTGAGCAAGGCCATGCCCGGTAGCTACCCTTGAACCTCCTCCGCCCTTTGCCTTCCTCCACAGAGATGCTTGCTTCTGGCCAGCACTCCTGCCCGGTGCCTAGCCCACACACCTCATCTCTTGGGGAGATAGCAAGGTGGCCTGTAGCTACCCACACCTCCTCCCGGGCATGGCTTCTCAGCTTTGCTTCAAGCCCAGAACCCAAAGGAGCTCCTCTTACCTTTTGGCCCACGTTCTTCTCCTCCCCGCGCAGCTCCTGTGGCAAGCAGGGGCACAGCTCTGGACAGATTCCTCCATTCCTGCAAGGTTGCTTTTTGTCATTCTTTGCCTTCTTTTGCTTTGCTCTCTTTTGCTGTGCTAGCCTAGCTTTCCTACTTGTTTGCTCTATTTTGTTGTCATCCATTTCTTTTTGCTTTGTATTCCTTTTTTTCTTTGTTTCACTATTTTCCCTTTAACTGTTTTTTTTTATTTTGATTTTTTATTATTCTTTTTTTCTTTTTTCATTTGTATAGTTTCATTTTGTTCCCTTTTTTCTCAATTTTGTTTTAATTTTTGATTTTGTTTTTGTTTCTTTTGTTTTAGCTCACTGAATTTTTTTATCTTCCTCTTGGGTTTTTTCATTCTACTCATCTTTTCTATATATGGGCTTGTACCCTTTTCTTGTCTCCCCACATTCCCTTGTAGCTCCTCCTGTATCTGCATATTACTCTTTATTTCCCTCTAGCCCCCACACTCCCATTATAGCCCCCCTACTTCTCTTTATAACCTTCTATCTCCCTGTACCCCTCCTATACTCCTCCACAATCCGCTATTGCACTTGTTTCGCCATATCACAGCTATAGCTTTTCCACTGCTGTCTGTAGACCTATTTACTTTTCTATCCTACCTTTTTCCCCCTTACAGTCTTTTATAGATCCATATTCTTTTATATGCTCCCCCAGCCCTGTATATCCCTTCCCACAGCTCTCCCCAGCCCCCTGTAGCCCCATGTCCCCCTTTATTTCTTCACATCCTTGCTATAGCCCTATATGCCACCAGTATTCTCTCATCTCCTCTATAACACCTTTTAGTCACCGTATTTGAGCTATATCTGGACCATCTAGCCCCACTTTATTTTTATAGCCCATCTTATACCCCCACACAGCTTCCTGTAGCCCCTCCCCAAAACCCCCAATGTTCCCTACAGCACTGTGTTTCCCTGTGACCCCCTCACCGCCTTCTATTGCCCCAAATCCCCCTATATCCACCCCTATAGCCCCATATACTCTAGTACCTTACCACAGCTTATTATAGCCCCATATGCCTCCCTAGCCCCCCCCCCCCCCCCCCCCCAAAGGCTTCTGTAGTCCCCGGTCCCCCCACAGCCTTCCCCAGTTCCCCATAGCCCCTTGTCCCTCCTCATTATCTCCCTTATGTCTTTCCCATAGCTGCTTATATCCCCATACCCCCAACAGGTCTGGGTGTCGGGGGGTCCGGGGTTTGTGGGGAGCAGCAGTGGATATCATATATCCGTATCCATCCCATATTCATCCCGAGTCCATATGCCCACATCCATCCCATGTCCATTCCATATCCTTATCCCATCCCATTATCATCCCAATCCCCTCTCATGTTCTTCTCCTACTGATCCCAAATCCACCCCATATCCAGAGCCCATCCCCTATATATCTGACTTCCCCATATCCCGTCCTGTATCCATGCATATCCTCACATCCCAGTCCCACATCTTTAATCCCAACCCCATATCCAAATCCCAACCCCACTCCCAACCCCTCACCGCACAGGGAGGTGGGTTATGGCCGCGCAGGTGTTTTTCCCTGTCCCGGTGCCGCTCTCCCTCCCTTCCGGCTCCGGCGCTGCTGTCCTCAGCACCACTCGCGTCGTGCCGCGGTTTCCGTCTCGGTTCTGCTCGGACAGCTCCGGCGCACAGCGGCTGCAGCGGCGCTCCCGTGCTGCGGTCCCGGGCCCGGGCTGCGGCAGCGGCGCTGTCTGAGGGGACAGTCGGGCGGCTCCGAGCCGGCTGGCAACGGCCGCTCCCGCGCGCTGCGGCTCAGCCAATCGGAGCAGGGGACGCTGCCGCTGACCAATGAGAGTCCGGGGGCGGGGCGATGCGGGGCCGTTGGTTGGGGGCGCGAGGGCGGGGGGCGGGGCGGAGCGGCGGTGGGGGCGGGGCCTCCGGGGTGCGTCCTATTGCGAGAGGGGGTGGGATCTGGGATTGGGATGAGGGATTGGGATTGGCAGGTGGAAGGTGGGGTTGGAATGTGGGATCGGGAATGAGTTGGAGTTGGAGTTGGGATGGGAGTATAGGATGTGTGACTGGGATGTGGAGTTGGGATGTTAGATGTAGGACTGGGATGTGAAATTTGGGATTGGGGTGTGGGGATATGGATATGGAATGGGAAACCGTAAAATGGGACATATATGGGATGGGCCACAGATATGGGGTGGGCTTGGGACGGATATGGGATCAACATAGGAAGAACGTGGGATGGATTGGGGATAGGATATGGATATGGGATGGGGTTGGGATGACAATGGGATAAGTATTTGGAATGGACATAGGATGGATGTGGGGATTTGGATTTCAGATAGATACGGATATGGGGTACGGGATGGGGATAGGATGTGGGGTATGGATATGGGATGGATTTGAGATGGCTATGGGGTGGATATGATGGATATGGAATGGGCTATGGATATGGGATGGGATAAAGTCGTGAGATATGGATATGGGATGGCTATCAGGTGGGGCTGTAGTGGTTATGGGGCCATAGGGGCTATGAGGCCAGGATGCTGCAGTGACCTCTGTCCTCAAAGTTGCCCCCCGATGTGACACGTGGAGCCCCATAGCCTCTCTTCTGCCCTTTATTCACATCGGGGCACGGGGGGGGGGGGGGGGGGGGGGGGGGGGGGGGTCATCCCCCAATGCCATTATCAAAAAATAAACCTTAATTACAAAATAAGGGGTGTCACCCCTGCCCCATGGGAACAATGGTGGTCTGTGGGGGTGGACACAGAAGGGGTCCCCAGAGGAGTGTCCCCAACTTTGGGATGTGACACTGTGGGGGGTGTCCTCAACATTGGAGTGTGACAGGGGGATGTCCCCGGCTTTGGGGGTCACACTCAGGGGGTGACATGAATGTATCCCCAACTTTGGGGGTGTGACACCATGATGCAGTGTCCCCACTTCCACTGGGAAGTCCTCGAGCTGGTCACAGCGTTCCCAGCTTCAGTGCAGTGTCCTCAGGGGGGTCCTTTTGTCCCCTCCGCATGACGGTGACACCCGACGCCAGCTGCCAAAAGCGACACCCGATGACGATGGCGCCGCATCACGGCTGTTCCACACTGATGTCACACGCAGTCCCCTCTGGTGGTGGCATAGAGTTCACTACCATGTGTCCCTGACCTCGTGGCAGAGGATGGTGACAGCGTCAGAGGGCTCAGGTGTCAGCGGGTCCGGCTGTAGGCGGGCCTGGAGAAGTGACAAAAGACAGTGAGAGGCTTAGTGACAGCATGGTGACAACGTGGGGCCACCTGTGCCTGCCCCTATGTGGTGGTCAGAGCACAGGGAATGGTGTCACCCGAGAGATGGTGACACACAAGTGATGGTGACACTGGATGAGGGTAACAACAGTGGCAGCCAGGGATGGGGACACTGCGTCACGGCTGTTCCACATCGAGGTCACGCTGTGTCGAGGTGTCACCTGAGTGATGGTGACACCTGAAGACAGTGACACTCAGTGACACTCAACGGCATCCAGTGAAGGTGACACCCAACGATGGTGACACCAGCATCCCTACGTGTCCCCCAGCGGTCCCCAGCTCCCCTCCTGGTACCCCTCCTCATCACCTCTTCAATGAAGATGTCACCATGCTCCAGTTGTGCCACCGTGGCAGGGGGGACAGCTTGGGACGGTCGGGGTGACAGCATCACCTGGCTCCAGGAGCTGTAGGACACTGATGGGGCTCTCGAGGTAGATGGGTTGGTATGGCTCCAGGCTCCACAGTTACAGTGACAGAGAAAACTTCAGGGACAGGCACTTGTCCCGGTGGTGGCACCGCCGGCAGTTGTCCCAGTGTCAGCCGGTGGCCCTGGGGGAGTTGTTTTGGTGGGGCATGGGGGTTTGGTGAGAACTGTCCATTTCTGAAGGGAAGTGGGGAAAAACTACAACAAAATTGACACAGTATTTATTTTAATGGAAACAGACATTTTGGGGGGCAATCCCACGGGGACAAAACAGAGTGAGAACGTGTCACTATGTGATGTTGTCCTCAGAATCCCCATCTGAGACCTCTGGGGGACTCCAGGAACACCTGGGGACCCCCTGGTCACCCCACGACTCCTCTGGGACATCTGCAGAGCCTTCTGTATGAATCCAAGGACCCCCTGGACCCACCTGGGGACCCTCTGCATGCCCCAAACCCCTCTAGGATATCTCCAGATTCTTCTGCATGACTCCAGGGGTGGATAGGGGAGGCTGTGGGAGGAAGAAAGGGGTTAGTGAGGCTTCTATGGGGTGGAAAGGGAGTTTGGGGGAGACCTTAGGGGGATACTGGGGGGGGAAGAGGGGAGTGGGGTCTCAATGGAGTTGAAAGAGAGTCTGGGGGGGAACTTAGTGGGCTGTGGGGAGGAAAGGGGTGAACAGAGTCTCTACAAGGCAGAAAGGACATCTGGGGGTGGAAGGAGGGGTGGGAGAGCCAGGGGTTGTGGGGGACTTCTTTGGGCAGAAAAGGGGTCCGGCTGGGGGGAACTGGAGATTAAAATGGGGGAACAGACTCCAGGGGTCAGAGAGGAGGGCACAGGGGAGTACAGGGGACTCTAGGGGTCAGAAAAGGGGTCAGGAGGTGGAGGGAGAAGGGAGGACAGGGGACCCTGGGGATCAAATAAAGGGGACTGGGGGGCAGTAGGAGACTCCAGGGATCAGAAAGGGGGAATTGGAGTGGGGGTACTTGGGGGGGGGGGGGGGGGGGGGGGGGGGGGGGGGAAGAGGGGATTCTGGGGGTCAGATAGAGGGGACTGGGAAAGGGGGAGGGACTCTAGGGGACAGAATGGGGAGACTCGTTGCGGGGGGACAACAGGGGACACTAGGGATCAGAAGGGGGGACTGCAGAGGGATGAGGGATCAGAGGAATCAGACAGGTGGGCCCTGGGGGTCAGAATGGAGGAGGCACAGAGGGGAGGGGTGGAAAAGGACTATAGTGATCAGAATGGGGGAACTGGAGTGGGGGGGGAGGGGGGAGGGGGGTAGGATGTAACTCCGGGACTTACACAGAGGGATGGGAGGGATGTGGGCGACAAGTAGCGGGGGAGGGGGGCGGGGTGTGTGTGGAGGGCAGTGAAATACACTGCGTGTAATGAGTAAGGGCGCACTGTCACCATGGCAATGCAGCCTGCACGCACGGCCTGAAGCCTGAATGGGGCTCGAGGGGCAGTGGGGGGGCGAAGAAGACACTGGGGAGGTGAAACAGAGAGCCCTCAGGGATCTCCTGAGGAGGTGGGGGAGCGGTTGCAGGGGAGGGCAGAGCTCCGGGGATGGTGGCGGTGAGTGGGGCTGTTGGGTGGGGAGATCTGCAGTGAGATGCAGTGAAACAGTGGGATCTGGGCAGAACCACGGGGATATGGGAAAAGCAACACAGGCATCTGGGACAACCACAGGGAGATCTAGGCTGAAAGAAAGAAAGGGAAAGAAAGAAAAGAAAGTAAAAAAGATAAGAAAGACAGGAAAAGAAAACAGGAAAAGAAAAGCAGAAGAAAAGCAAGAAAGGAGAATCCTCGTCCCTGTTTGGATGCCAAGGGGAAGACAGTGACCAAGGATCAGGATAAGGCTGAGGTACTCAGTGCCTTCTTTGCCTCAGTCTTTATAGTAAGGCTAGTTGTTTCCTAGGCACACAGCCCCCTTGTGCTGATAGAATAGGGATGGGGAACAGAACAGGCCCTGAGTAATCCATGAAGAAAATGATTTTGGACCTGCTCTGAAAGCTGGACGCTCACAAGTCCATGGGGCCAGATGGATCGCACCTGGAGTGCTGAGGGGAGTTGGCGGATGTGGCTGCCAAGCCTCTCTCCATCATTCTACGGCAGTCCTGGCTAACCGGGGATGTCCCGGCAGACTGGAGGCTGGCAGATGTGACGCGCATCTACCAAAAGGGCCGGAAAGATGATCCTGGTAGCTACAGACTCAGATGTGAATGACCCAAATCATTTATTACAGTTTCTAGCATGCCTTATATACATTCACAAGTTTTCTCTTTAATAACTTTCCCCACCTGCCTTTATACGTCAACAAAACATTCCACAAACACTCCTTAACTGCACGCAGGTGCTTATCCAGTCAGAGTCATCAGTCATTCCTGGCCATACACTCTTCCTTCAGTCAGGGTAACTATCACAGCGGCCACTGCACAGCTTACCTGACTGGCTTTTCTCTTCTTTCTGGAGATGTCCTTGGTTCTCAGCATTGCTTTCTCATGCTGTTTATCTTGCTCCACACTGCTGCTCTGAATAGTCCTTTCTTGTATTCCCACAGGATCAGACCCAGCCAGTGTGGGCTCATGAACGGTAGATCCTGCTAGACAACCTGATTTTGTGCTAATGACAAGGTGACCCACTTAATGGATGAACATAAGACTGT
>NC_052537.1:1114420-1171668 GCF_016699485.2 Gallus gallus
GCCGTCCTCCGTCATTGCAGTGGGCGCACCTGCTGGCCTGTGAGAAGCGGCGGCTGACCACAAGCAGCGGGACCCGCCCGGCCTCCGGGAGCAGCTCCTGGCTGAGCCGAGCAGCCCCGAAAGAGAGGACTGATCCCGCGGGTCGAGACGTGTTCAAGCCTGGCAGAGAGTCAGGCGGGCGCCTTCGGTTCTTGCTTGGCTCAAATCGGCAGCAGCGCGTGCTGAGCTCCTGCCCCGCAGGTGGAGTCCCCAACTCCCGTTTTCCTTATCCCGGTCTGTCCCGTGCGGAGCTCCCGGAGCTGCGTGAAGCCGACACGGAGCCGCTTCGTGTTGGCCCGAGGAGGGGAGCTGTGAGGGGGAGCGATTGTTAGGATGGAAACTGGTTGGGAATATGGACATTTCTCTGCTTATTGCTCTTTATGTGAAATGATTAAATGTTGAGCATTCGTTTTTCTACATTTCTGTCTGCAGCTCCCAAAGACCCTCCACTCCCCCCCCCCCCCCCCTATCCCTGTGCCCACCTCTGGGTAAGGACGGGGCAGCACCAATGGCAGCGTCATAGGACTGCAACCACCAGCCCCATCCTTCCCCCCCACATCCCCTCCCCTCCTCAGCGCTGCGTGGGAATGGTTGGGGTAGGATTCTGGGAGAGCTGGGGCGGCTTGGCCTGCAGAAGAGGAGGCTCAGGGGATCCCAGGCACGGCCATCAGCCCCTGCAGGGAGGTGCAGAGAGGACGGAGCCGGGCTGCACCCAGCGGTGCCCAGCAGCAGGACCAGAGGCACTGGGCACACGCTGCAGCACAGCAGGTTTCCCTGTATGACACCTCTGAGCCCCCACATTGGGTCAGTGTCATTGGCTATTTTTGCCAATGGTCACGATGCAAGGAGTTGAGTGCATCCTTGTGACATCCACCGGGCATCCTAAGGCACGAGGTGCTGCTGGCACTCCTGAGGTTTTTAAGGGGCAGCAGGGAGAACCGGAGGGCTCAGGGCAGTAGCTGGGGGCTCTTGGAGGCACTTTGAGGTGCTGCGGGTTCAGAATTGTGTTTTTCCTCCCGTTTCACACAGAAGGTGGCAGTTTGGCTCAGTACCTCGAGGTGGCAGCAGGACCCCCAACAACAGAAATGTCTGCTGCCCAGAGCCCCATGTATGGCTGCGAGAATGATGGAGGGTGTACTAAACGTAGCACATGCACAGGGCTTATGATTACCGTGACACAGGGATGACATATTCGTATAGCCTTTCTATTATATTGCCAGATAGTATTTCAGCGTTAGAGAGATATGAATCGTCGGAGAGTATTCCATCGTAGTTTAAGCCTAAGAGGGCACCATCCTATAACAAAATACAGAGTGAGCGTTAAACGTTGTCATTCAATTTAGTTCCCTAAAGCAAAGCAAAGCAAAACAAACACGCAAACACAGCAGCTCCTCTCCTCCCCCTAAAATAATGGGTGAAAGTCTCCCACCTGCTGCCTTTCACAAATTGCATGGCCAAAAACTGTTTTATGGAAAACAGTTGTTTGAATTGCAAACTAAACTGAACTCCTATTTTCGATAATTATGAGACGTTCTGTGAGTCCAGAAGGAAAATCCCTACTGCAGAGACGCACAAAAGCACGGAGCATTTGTGCTGCTCTTCTCAAGAGGAGCATTTCCAAAAAGGGGGCACCAGATACATGCTTTTAAACTGCATTCCTACTGCTTTCTTGAGCCTATTTCCCCTCCTTTCCCCACGACTTCCTCCACAACAGGTACGGACCACCCTAAATGGAAAGTACTCACATTTTGCCTGTCGTATGTTGTGCTTTTCGACACCAAAACCTGCCTTTCCTTTGTGCTGGAATAACCTCCTTTTTATTACAATTGGCCGTGTGACAGGGAGTCATTGCTATTTCACCGCGTTACTGCGTTCACACCCACAGCTGAGCAGCACAGATATGGCTTTACTGTTGGGTTCCTGACTGCTCAGCCAGTTTTGTTCTCCCTGGCTTCTCCCTGACTCAGAAGAGTCATAGGCATGTTAGAGCTTAGAGTTCCTTTTTTTTCCTGTACTGTAGGGCTTGGCCTCCAGTTTTGGCTTTGTTTATATCCCAAGGTATCAGATAGCAATTAAGTTCAAGGCAGTGATGGTGTCCTGTGATGGTGTCCTGCTCGAAATGGATGTGCTGGATGGCAGAAGGAGGATCTTGGCAATCTGGAATCATCTCTCTCTCTTCACAAAAGGTTTTAAAAGGTAAACACACAGAGGTGGATCCTTCAAGGCAGGATGCCTTGAAGGAGGTGACCCTCACTTGACATCAGTCAGGTATTTCAGTGCAGCTGAGATTAAGGAGACATTACAAAGCTCTGAAAATGTTCCTGAATGTTTTTAGTTGTTCAATTGTCTAAAAGAACACAAGCAATGCAAAAAAAAAGGAAAGAAAGAAGCAGAACAGCACCAACTGCGTGTCCTGAACAGAATCCAGCTTTAATAGAGATTAAAAATTATTCCCATTCCTTTTTCTTCTTAGTGACTTAATTTGTTCTCACCTTCTCTCTCTGCTCTCTCCACACGCCTTCCCATTTCTTACATGTCCTGTTCTCCTACTGTTGAACTCCTGTCGTCTTTATTTCTCTTCCTTTCTACCTTTGGAATCCCTTCCCTGATGCCCCTTCCCTCCTTTGCCTCTTCTGTCTTTTCTAACTTCACTTCTCTGCTGTCTTCCTCTCCTCTACTTCATTTCTTTTCCATACTCTTCTCTCCCTTTTCTCTGCGCCGTTATTTCTCTTCTTCCTTCTTCTGCACTTCTGTGCTCTGCTGTTCCCTCCTCAGTCCTCCCCTGCCCATTACTCCTCTTTTCCTTTTCTCCTCCTCACTCTTGTTTCCCCCTGTTTCTGCTTTACCTCTTCCCACTGATGTGGCGACTCATCTACTCTTAGGTTCTTCTCCCTTAGTATTATCCTCTCCTCTTCTGCTGGGTCATCTTCCCTCTGTCCTTGCTCCTCTTCAGCTGGCTATTAATTCTCCCCGTGACGGCTCCTATTGTGCCATTCTTTCTTCCCCGCATCCTCACTTTTCCTCGTCTGCGTCTGCACTCCTCTTCCACTGTTCTTTCTTCTGTGTCTCCTCAGTCCTCTTTCTTCGGCATCTGCACTCCTTTTCTCCTGTTCTTTCTTCTCTGTATCCTCACTCCTATTTCTTCTGCCTCTGCTTTCTCTCTGCTCTTCTTTATTCCCTGTATTCTCACTTATCTATCTTCTGCATCTGTTCCCCTTCTCCTGTTTTTTCCCCTCTATCCTCACTTCTTTCTTCTGACCCGCTCTCCTTTTCTGCTCTTCTTTGCTCCCTGTATCATCTCATCTTCTGCATCTGTACTCTTCTGCTGTTCATTTTTTCCCTGTATCCTTTCCCCTCTTCCCACCTCCTGTACTTCTGCCATACCTCTTTCTCTCTTCTCCTCCTAAGCTCCTCTCCGCTTCTGCTTTTCTGTCTCATCTGTATCCACTCATCGTTTTTTTTCAGCTTTTCTTCCCACCCGCTTGTTTTTCTTACCTTCATCCTCTTTTTCTTCTCTTCCTCTTCTGCTCTTGTTCTTCCCTGTGTCTGTCTTCTCTCCTTCTGCTCTTATCCTTCCCAGCATCTGTCATAGCTTTATCCTCTCTTCTCCACTTCTGCTCATCTCCTCTTCTGCTGTCTTGCCTGTATCAGATCCTTTCCTCTGTTGCTCTTTTCATCTTCTGCACTTCTTCCTTACCTGTATCCTTCCTTCTTCTCTTCTACTCTTGTTTTACCAGCATGCTTTTCCCCCTCTCCAGCTCTCCAATCTGTTCCTGCTCATCTCTCTTAATTTCATCCTCAGTTCTGCTCTTCTCTCTTACCTGTATCCACTCATCATAGGCCAAGGGAAGAAAGGTGCTTGCGAAGCAAAGGCAGGCAGGTGCTTGCTTAGCAATGGCAGGTAAGGGTGTGCTTGAAAAAGGTCTGACTTGAAGCGAGGGTGCAGAGCAGATTTAACCTCTGCAGGCGTGTATGCCAGAGCATGAAGCATCGTCAACGAGCACAGGGGTAGCACCAGCTTGACACAGGGGAAGCTTCCACAGAGCCCCCAGATGGAGTCCCAGGGTGATGAGATGAAGCTGATTTTGGCAGCATTAACGGTGGTTTTCCAGGATCTGTGCCTTCTAGGGCTGGGGGCTGTCACTGGGGTTGCTTTCACAGGACACCCCTCAGCCCACCTCAGGACCCACGGGGAGTCTGTCCGGTGACAAATGTGTCACTGAGTGACAGCATCAGGGTGGGAATGCGTGGAGCACAGTGCCCAGGCAGAGCCAAGCGGCGCTGGGGGGGTCAGCCCCAAGGAGAAAGCCTCCCCCATGGAAGAAACAGATTGCTTAATGCCGTGGGTGAGATGTTGGAGAACAGCAAATTAATGAGGTTAAAAGGTGCCGCCCGGGTACTGTGGGAACCTCCTCCCACCCTGCAAGTGCTGTCCAAAGCTCTCCAGTGCCCCCTGCTGCTCTTTGCAGTTCCCCACTAAGCTCCCGTTGCCTCCCAGTATTGTCCAGAGTCTCCTTGTGCAAACTCAGTGCCCCCCAGTGCTGCCTGGAGCCACCCCAGTGCTGTATGCGGCCCTCAGTAGCCTCCCAGTGCCCCCCAGTGGACTTCCCAGTGCCTCCAGTAGTGCCCAGTGCCCCCAGTTCAACACACCCACTGCTCAGCACGTGACCGTCGCCTTCCCCAGGAACAAAACAAGGCAACAGAGACGTTGACAGCAGCGATGGTGATGGAGATGTTCAGACTGGAGGAGCTCTTGGCTCGCTGCAGCCACCCCACCACAACAGCATCCCCAGAGGTGGGCACGGGGACCTGGGGGGGCTTTGGTGCTGCACAAACGACTGCAGGCAGAGGTGTAGGAAAGTGAACGCCAAGCATTTAATAATTGAACGTACAAAACAGCAAATAAATGACAATAGATATTCCCAACCATTTCCCACCCTGACAATTGTTTCTGATCCCACCCCCTAAAATTCCCACCCTCTAATCAATTTCCCACCCCCCAGCTCCCACCCCGCAATCAATTTCTCACCTTCCCCCCCCCCCACCCCCCGCCCCGGCTCCCTCCCACCAATAGTTCCCTCCCTCTGCAAAACACTTCCCAGCCCCCCAAATTCCCACCCCAATAATTCCTTCCTCCAAATTCCAACCATTTCGGAGTGCAACATGATCAGAGTACAATTTCCCACCCAGAATTGCCTCCCCACAAAATTCCCTCCCCCTCCCCACATCTCCAATGCCAGCAGTCACAAAGTCCAATCCTTTTTGATGCCAACCATCTCCCACGGCAGCCATTTCTCACCCCAGCAGTTCCCCACCCCCCAAATTCCCACCCCAACAATATCACAGTACAGCCATTTCATTTCCAACCTCAAAAAGATGCCAGCGCCCCAAGAATTCCCACCCCAAGTTCCCTCCCCCCACCCATTCCCCATCCTGGCAGTTCCCCACCCCAGATTCCCACCCCAACAATAGCACAGTACAGCCATTTCATTTCCAACCCCAAAAAGATCCCAGCACCCCAAGGATTCCCACCCTCAGTTCCCACCCAAAGAATTCCCACCCCAAATTCCCTCCCCCCACCCATTCCCCACACCAACAGTTCCCCAGCCCACAACCACCCCCCACCCTAACATTTGCCACCCCAGTAATTCCCACCCCCCAACCATTTCCCACCCCCCAGCCAACATTTCCCAGCCCAAAGCTTTGACAGTCCAACACTTTTGCGGTCCATCAGCTTCAGAGTCCCGCATTGCCCCAGCCCAAGATGCCGTTTGTGGACAGCCCAGATTTGGAGGGGGAAGGCTGGGGCCAGTGCTGGTGCCCCCGGAACACTGCCGCTGCTCTCTGGGCATGGTGGGGGCCAGCGAGGAGCCCAGGGCTACAGGGAGCCGTGTTTGTCGGCTATGGCCACGTCTCCTGCTACACCAAGTGGGCCGGTTTCTTGGCACGCTCCCTCTCGAGCGGCTGTTGGGCTGTGATGGGCACCGAGTCCTCCTGCTGCGCGCCGTGCTGACACAGCCAGCTTCGCCTAGCGCCGGTGTTTGTGGCCTGGAACATCCTGGCCCCGCGGCAGCTTCCTCTTTCTGGCTGGGACGCTGCCAGTGTGCTGCTCGTGCCCGGTGCTCTTGCCTTTTGTGGTGGTGCAGGCGGGCGCTG
Organism: Gallus gallus; assembly: GCF_016699485.2. NCBI lineage: Eukaryota > Metazoa > Chordata > Aves > Galliformes > Phasianidae > Gallus > Gallus gallus. The sequence goes on from NC_052537.1 coordinate 1,120,616, forward strand.
GGCACTTGGCTGGCTCGGTGCTGTCCCCATGGTGCTTGTCTGCCACCCGGCAGGAGATGCATCCGGGTGGCAGTGCCAGGCGGGCGAGAACCACCCGGGGCTGCCTCCGCTGCGCCTCTTCCATCAGATTGTGCGGTGCGGGGCAACAGGGGTGTGGGGGGCAGCCAGGGGGGGCGGCAGTGCCAGGCGGGTGAGAACCACCCGGGGCTGCCTCCGCCGCGCCTCTTCCATCAGATGTGCGGTGCGGGGCGACGGAGGCGCAGGGGCAGCCAGGGGCGTCGGCACGGGCAGCTCAGGGGATGCTGGCTGCCACCAGAGCGAGTTGCTGAGGAGCCCTGGTTCAGGTTGTGTCTCTTTGCTCAGCTCCCTGCTGGCCCTGGAGGAGTCAGAGTGCTCTGTGCTGGAAGAAGAGGAGTCGAGGCTGCTGGAGACATCTGGGCTCAGTGGCTCCGTGGCAGTGATGCACTGCATCAGCTCTTCCATTTGGCAGCTGTTCGCAGTGTCTTTGGTCCCCTCTCTTGTGACACCGGGCAGGTCCTGGTTGTGCTGGGGGACCTCCAGAGCACTCGCCGCTTCTGAGAAAGCAAGAACATCCCCCCGAACGATGATGGCAGTCTTCCCACACCCGCTCGGTGCAGGCACCCACCCGTCACCTCTGCAGACCACAGTCTCACCGTCAATCCAGGTGAGCAAATTGTCAATTTCCACGTCGTTGTCAAGTCTGTCGGTGCTGGGTGTCTCTTCTGGAAAAGGCAGAAAAATGCCCAGCGGGGCAATGCCGGCTTTCCCACGCCCACTCAGTGCAGACACCCCCCCACCAGCTCTGCTGCCCCTCAGAGAGAGACTCACCGTTGTTGATCCACGTGAGCAGGTCATCAATGTCTGCGGTGTCGTACAGGATGCCTGTCTTGGATGTCACTTCTGGAAAAGGAAGAAAATCCCCGGTGGGGCAATGCCAGCTTTCTTTCCCACACCCACTGGGTGCCAACGACCCCCGCCAGCTCTGCTGCCCCCAAACTCACCGTCGTTGAGCCATGCCAGGAGATCATGGATGTCCGCGATGTCCTCCGGGATGTCTGCGCTCGTTGTCACTGCTGGGAAAGCAAGAACATCCCCAGTGGGGCAGTGGCAGCTTTCCCACAGCCACCCGGTGCGGACAGCCTGCCACCCGCTCTGCAGCCCCTGAACTCACCGCCTGATTCCAGCGTCGCAGCGCTGCAGGCGAGCTGAGCCGTGGCGGGATGGGGGCACACGTCGGTGGGCGCTGGGTGCCCCTGGTCCTCCGTGAGCACCACGGCGTCTTGAAAGGGCTCCATCGGTGGCTCCCAGGTGGCGGGCAGGGTGCGGGGCACGGGGAGCACCTGCTCCTGCAGTGACGGTACCTGCAAAAGAACTGGTGGGGGGCCGGGGCGGCCGGGGGCCTGCGGCAGGCAGGTGCCTGCGGGCTGCGGGGGCTCCCCGTGGAACACAGCCCCAGGCCACAGCCCCATCGGCTGCTGGGGCAGCAGCGTCCCTGCCAGCAGGGGATGTCCCCAGCAGTGAGCAGGGGCAGTGGGGGGAGCCATACCTGGGTGCAGCCCCCCAGGTAGCAGCTGCAGCACGGGCAAGTGCAGCCCCACAGTTGGGGGCAGCCCCCCAGGGGGGAGCTGCGCTGCCTGTCCCCAGACACCTGGTACCCCAGGCCAGACAGAGGCCTGAGGCGCCAGGTAGGTGGCAGTGGGGACAGGGAGGGGTCGGGGTGGTACCGGCATCGGTCCGCGGATGTGGGCTGCATCCAGGCGGGGGTCCGGTGGCGGCACAGTCGCTTCAACGAAAATGGCGTCGGGTGTCAGAGGCACCGTCAGCGCTCCTCGAGGGATTCTCTCTGTGGGGAAAGGCCAAAGTAGGCGCTGGGGTGAGATCTGGGGCGCTGGGGTGGGATCTGGGGCACAGGGGTGAGATCGGGCTTACAGGGGTGGGATCTGGGGCTCTGGGGTGCTGGGGTGGGATCTGGGTTACAGGGGTGGGATCTGGGGCGCTGGGGTGAGATCTGGGTTACAGGGGAGGGATCTGGGGTGCTGGGGTGAGATCTGGGTTACAGGGGTGAGATCTGGGTTAAAGGGATGGGATCTGGGTTACAGGGGTGAGATCTGGGGTGCTGGGGTGAGGTCTGGGTTACAGGGGTGGGATCTGGGTTACAGGGGTGAGATCTGGTGTGCTGGGGTGGGATCTGGGGCACAGGGGTGAGATCGGGCTTACAGGGGTGGGATCTGGGGCGCTGGGGTGCTGGGGTGGGATCTGGGTTACAGGGGTGGGATCTGGGGTGCTGGGGTGAGATCTCGGTTACAGGGGTGGGATCTGGGTTACAGGGGTGAGATCTGGGGTGCTGGGGTGAGATCTGGGTTACAGGGGTGGGATCTGGGGCGCTGGGGCCAGCTGAAGCACGGGAGCAGGGGAAGCCTGCTGCCTTACCTGCCATGACAGCTGGAGAGTGGCAGTTAGGGGAGCCCCTCCCCCCACGGGGGGTTGCGTGACCGTTGGGGTCAGCCCCTTTCCCCCAGGCTTGAGGTGGTTTGATTTTTCGTAGGCAAACATCCTTCCCATCCCAGTTGTTTCCCATTCCAATGATCACTGACCCTCCCAATGGGCATTTTGCAGCGCAGTGCTCTTCCTTCCCAAGGGCCTCCCGTCCCAGTGGAAATTGACCATCCCTGCAATGAGTTCTCACCCCTTGGGACAGTTTTCTCTCTGAGGGAGGATATTCGGGCCCAGTGGTTTCCCACTGTCACCAGCCAACACTGGGTGGGGTTACCCGGGCCTTTAGCAGTGGAGGTGAGCCAGCGTTATCTGTAGGGCTCAGAGATGGAGGGGCTGTCAGTGATCGATGACCGCAGTAATTGGAGGCAGCAAAAAGGCCCTGTGAGGTGGCCATCCTCTGCACCATTGCAGTAGAGACAGATTGACACTGGTTTGGATTGGTCTGTGTTCGAAGGGTGGGCTATGGGGTGGAATTGGCTGGACAGTCGCAGCCAGAGAGCTGTGCTCAATGGCTGTGTGTCCGGGTGGAGGCGGTCACGAGTGGTGTCCTAATGATGTTTCAGCAAAGCCAGGGCATGGTCTGTGAGGGGCAGAGAGACTCTGGAAAGCGTCCTGGGATTGCTTCTGTGCGGCAGTTGGGGGCCTTGGGGAGTGGGGGGCCTGTGCTGGTCTGTCTGTAGGAGTCTGTAAGGAGGGCTGTGGGGCTGGTTCTGAGGTGGAAGTGAGGGGTTTTGTGTGCTGAGGGACTGTCTGTGAGGAGGGTTCTGGGGTGGTTTCTGAGGAGAAGGTTTTGGATCTGCGGGGCTGAGGGTCCTGTGAGTGACTGTAGACCTCTGTGGGGAGAGTTCTGGTGTGGCTTCTGAGGGTTAAAGCATTGGGTTTGGGGGCTGAGAGGTTGTAGGGGTGTGTGAGCGAGGAGAGACTTTGGGACTCTGGGGCACTGAGGGGCCCGATCTGATCCCAGGGGCATAAGGAGTTTGATTTCCCCTGTGTTTTTCCCCCAGACCCATTTGTTCAACCAATGAAAATCGAAATATACAAGATGTTTCTGAACCTGGCAAAGTGTCCTTCACAGCACTGATGTGTTGGACTGCTGGGATGCTGGCTCTTGCTTTTTTTTTACCGTGGTTTCAGTGATGGAGTATGCCACTGCAGCGGATGGCCCCAGAAGGGTAAGGACCAAAGAGGCAGGGGGCCGTTGAAATAGTTGTATTTCATTTTTTTTATCTCCCAGCTGTTTCATGGAATCTGGCTTGGATGTCTAGAAGTAACTGGAAGATTCTTGAAGAATGTCTGGGATGTTTTTATCTGGAGGAGGTGTGCCCATCAGGCTGAGGTGTTGCATCTGTCCCAGGTTCCCTGATGTGACGTAGTACTGCAGCTCCTCCCAGGGGTCTTGCATATGCATTGCTTGTGCTCGTGTGTATGACTCCAGAGGACATCCCAGCACAGCTGTGCTGAAGCCCAGTGGCGGTGGGGGGAGCAGAGGACAATCTCAGGTCCTGTGCTCTGAGGTGGATGCTTTCTTCCCAGAAGCACTGCTGGGCAGGATCTGATTGTGCTGCATACGAAAAGAAATGAATACAGAGAATGACCTGGGAAACAACAGTCTTGTTCAAGAGCTGATGTGCTGGATAGAGGGTTGTTTGATTGATTGATTTTTCTGTGACAAATGTGCGTGGTTTCTGCCAGTGGTAACTAGGAGAGGGTCGTGAAATCATAGAATTGCTCAGGTTGGAAACGACCTTAAAAATGATCAAGTCTAACCACACGTAACCATACTAGCCTAACTCTAACAACCCCCTGCTAAATCCTGTCCCCGAGCGCCACGTGTTTTTAAACACACTCAGGGATGGTGACTTAGCCACCTCCCTGGGGAGCCTATTCCAGTGCTTAACAACCCTTTCTGTAAAGAAGTTTTTCCTGATGTCCAACCTAAACTTACCCCTGGCACAACTGGAGGCCATTTCTCCTCATCCTGTCACCAGTGAGAAGAGACCAGCCCCGCTCTCGCTGTAAGCACCTTGCAGGTACTGGCAGAGAGCAATAAGGACTCCCCTCAGCCTCCTTTTCCCCACACTAAACAGCCCCAGTTCCTTCAGTCACTCCTCATAGGGCATATTCTCCAAGCCCTTCCCCAGCCTTGTTGCCCTTCTTTAAACCTGCTTCAGCACCTCTGTGTCCTTTCTGTGCCCAAAACTGAACACTGTGCTTGAGGTGAGGCCTTGCCAATGCCGAGTACAGGGGCAGGATGACTTCCCTCGTCCTGCTCACCACACCACTCCTGATCCAAGCCAGGATGCCACTGGCCGCCTTGGCCACCTGGGCACACCGCTGGCTCATATTCAGCTGACTGTCCATCCGGACACCAAGGTCCCTTTCCGTCAGGCAGCTTTCCAGCCACTCCTCCCCAAGTCTGGGGGGACACCTGGGGTTGTTGTGGCCAAAATGCAGGACCCGACACTTGGCCCCATTGAATGGGCCCATAGAATGGGCCCTCCCATTGATGGGCCAGTTAACCTTGGCCCATCGACCCACTCTATCCAGGTCCCTCTGTAGCGCCTTTCTCCCCTCAGGCAGATCAACACTCCCTCCCACCCTGGTGCCCTCTGCAGTTACTGAGGGTGCGCTCAATCCCCTCATCAAGACCGCTAATAAAGATGTTGAATAGAAGCGGCCCCAGTACCGAGCCCTGGGGGACACCGCTCGTGTCTGGCTGCCAACTGGATTTAACTCTGTGGGCCTGGCCATCCAGCCAGTGTTTCACCCAGCGGAGCATATGCCCGTCCAAACCGTGGGCAGCCAGCTTCTCCACGAGAGTGCTGTGGGGTACAGTGTCAAAGGCTTTACTGAAGTCCAGGTAGACCCCATCGACAGCCTTACCTTCATCCGCTAAGCGGGTCACCTTGTCACAGAATGGAATCAGGTTTGTCAAACTGGATCTACCGTTCGTCAGCCCATGCTGACTGGGCCCGATCCCCTGGCTGACCTTTAATTGGTCCATGCTGGGTCCAGGGGGCAGCATGGTATGATGCTGGAGCAAGTAGCTGCTTTTATTTTTTTCCACCTTGGCTCTGGCCTATGCAGTTTACGGAGTCTGTGTCCAGTAGTGGGGAGAGTGGCGCTGTCAGAGCCTTGCAGGAAGCACGTCAGGTCTCAGTATGCTTTGGAGCTTGTTCTCCGGTCACGCTTGTGTGCCTGGCATAACCTGCTCCAGCTTTTGGTGCCGTTATGTGTATGAGAATGGGGTTAGCCTGATGCGAGAGTTAGGCTCAACAGCGCAGGCAAGATTTTGGAGCATTGTGTAAGTCAGAAGTCTGTAGTGGGAATATTTATTAAAGGAGCGAAGGAAATGTCAAAGTGTGACGTGGGTCTACAGATGAAGCTCTGAAGGAAATGTCGTATTTGCTTTGCAAAAAGTTTGGGTCATGAACTCGGCGATGCTGGGCTCTTGTTACCAAAGCTTGTCTCAGCATTTCTGAGGGGCAGCCCTCATCTTCCCAGTAGACAGTGCTGTGGAGTTGAGCGCTGATGGAGCCAACTCGTACCTCGCTCTGTAGGATCACACTGCGTAAGGGAGTAAACCTGCTGCCATGTGAACTTTACTCTCAAGTGAAGAATGATGTCGTGGGCGTGAAAGGGGAGAAACAAGTGTTTGCTGACTTCCACCTATTGTTATTTCTCATTCTTTATTTGTTTAAATTTTGTTCAACAGGATAAGCAAAGCCAAGAAGAAGTCAGAAGGCCTGACCCAGAACATGGTGGACAGGTTCGTCCAGGTAAAGGCAGAAATCTTCCCTTGATACTTTTTACCTATTAAAAAAATGTGCTGAAATGGCTCAGTGATCGCAAGTGATAACTTTGCTGCCAGTACTGGTTGAACAATGGTAATCTGGTAATCTCTCTCTTAAGAGATGCTTTGAAGTGGTTGTGCCCGTGCAGGAGGAGAGAAGTAAGCCTCCTGCTTGGGTACTGCAACGTGATGGAAAGCGCAGCAATGACAGCAAGGTCCTAGGCTGCAGCAAGTGAGGATTTGCTCACATGCAAAAGCTGTGGGCAGAGAAAGAAAGGAAAGAAGCTGCCTAACTTCAGAAGGTTTCAGGTATGCAGGGATCTCCAGCGACATACCCTTGCCCTTCCACTGCCAGTCCTTCAAGGGGGTCTCAGAAGGGGCGGACCCTGGCTCCAACCCTTCTGGTCACTCCTTGCATGCACATTTCCTGTCAGCACTGCAAATGACCAAACCTACCACTGAGCGACACGCTGAGCCCCCACTCACCTCGGCAGAAGTCCATTACAATCAGCACTTTGCACACACCGCCGCTGCTTACTGAGTTTCTACTGGAATCAACGTATCCGACCATGTTCCTGCAGCCAGACAGATCCTGCTGCACGATAAATACCTTCAAGGTGCTGAACAGCCATGTAGAATGAGCTCTACTTTAATCTCTCGTTCCTCGACGAGGCTTAGCTTTCCTAGCTTTACCCCTGCCTAAGCACCAACTTCTGCCCCTTGGCCGTAATCATCACACACAACAGGATCAAATCAGAGGTCTGTCTCCTCCTGCTTTCTTTCCAGAAGGATGTGAGACAAACAACAGAGAAACAACGAACATACGGACTTAAGCCATTTGGTGTTGGTCCAGATGTTTGGATGTTCCCTTCGATGGCCCAGGCCACGCTCGCTGAGCTGCTCCTCCTTTGTTCAGGGGGGAAATGGTGCAGGTGGCATGCAGTGGCTATGCACAGCATGCGTCCTACTTGCTTTTCCTCCTCTCCATCTTCCATGAGCAAACAGCATCTCCAATCTTTCCTTGCTCAAAAACCACTTAGGTAAAAAAGAACTGGCAAGCTCGCTTTTAGAATTACCTTCTCTATACAACCTGGTGCTTTAAAGCACAAGCTTTCCTAGCAATGACCGACCTCTGACACGCTGTAAAGCAAACAAGGGCAATGACAGAGCCTTTCTTTGAGATCTAGGCACTATAGGACAAGCTATCAAAGAAAGAGCAATCAACTCACCCCTCCGAGCGAGAGTTTGGAAGAAAGGGGTGAGCTGAGGAACACAGCCTTCTCCGCTTCGAAATCTGGATCGCTGGAAGAAGGGGGGGACGGGCCTGGGGGGGCGCGGGGGAGGCTGAGGAGCCCCCTGCGGACTGACTGCTCCCAGAAGCACTGCTGGGACGGAGAAAGAGGAAGGGTGGAGCTAGGCTCCCCCAGCTCCAGGCACTCATGTGCTCACGTACTGGCTCAGGCTGTGACCTGGCAATTCCACTGCACATGCTCAACCTGCAAGGAAAAGTTATTCCTGTGTCTGTAGGCTTCGCACACAATCCCAGGTGCAACAGTCAGCCCGGTTCTCAGCTCAGCCTTACCAACAGCAGAAATCCAGCTTATGCCAGTAGTGGTGTTTTTCTCTCTTTGGAAACACTGTACTGCTGCAAGAAGCAGCGGTTGAAATGCTTCTTTATTGCGCAAGAGCTAGGAAATAAGAAAAGATTTCCTGATTAGGCATAGGCTTCAAGGAGGCACCGGACGAGTGGAGACAGTGGAAGGCATTGGCAAGTCCAACCTTTGTTACAAGCTGCTATGTGAGATCCAATGCCAACTTTTCCCACCCAGTGTGAGGTATAGTGAGGATAAATCATGCCCAAAAGCTTTCGTGCACTAGAACACACAATCCAATAGATCAGCAGCTGCAGAGAGAGAAATTCATCTCAGCCCAGAAATCCTTCCAGCTGTGTACTGACTGGAGTTCCAAGACTGCGGCATCAGAATCATTCGCCTTCTCTGGGTGCAGTCTAGAAGACGAACACCCCCAAGCACACCTGCTTCTTCAGCTTTTCCTTTCCCATCAAGTCTGGGGTTAATAGCAAAGATTTTTTCCTGTCCCCTCTTTTTCCTGGGATTACCCTCTTTTGGGTAATGATTTGCATTTTTTGGGGGGGTAAATGATTTGTATTTCTCTTTTGCCTTCCTGCAAGCACACCTGCTTCAGGGCACATTTCATCCCACCCTTAGGCCTTGTAAGAAGCACTATGGCAAATCCACATGCAGAAAATACAGTCATTCCATTTAGCAACAAAGAAACCACTCTGCCCTTGCTCCTGCCTCTTGCCCCTGCCTCCTCCTGCACTGCCTGCTTATCTGGCAAGTGCTTGTGGGCCACTAAAAGAAATCCCCACATGCCAGAAAATACAGACAAAAAAGAGACAGGCAGAAAAGCGGCACTAATACTTTGTCACTGGTGGGAATCTCCACAACAGAAAGCGTTGTGCTCAACGTGTGAGGTGAAGGGATCATCACTATCAAGATAAAAGTCACAGTATGGAAGATTTAGCGATGGCGTGCTGACTAGAAGAAAAAAACAACTCTTGCCTCGTGTTTTTTTCTTTCGGTCTCTCTTATCATCATCTATTTATCTCATCAGCAGATCTGAGGCTGACCAAAGCCTGTTGCCATGAGCTTTGCTGAACCCATCAAAACTGAGGCTCAGAGGTATTACACCAGCACATAGCATAGGAGAACCCCATCACCTCCATCGTCAAGGGAAGAAGAAAGGGGAACTGTCACAATTAATTACCTCCTCTAAATTGATAGTTGTAGGCTTCTCGTCACACACTACTGCTGTAAAGCAGAACAACAAAGATGTTTACAGCTGCGATAGGGATTTTTGCATACGTGCAACCACACAAGGCTGAGCACACTCCTGTCCCTCTGACATGTTGAGAAATAGCCAGAAGAGCGCAGTGTGCTCTTGCTGTCAGGCTACATACTCCGAGCATTTCCAAAGGCATGCTGTTCTGTAGAACATGCTGAGCCGCCCGGACAGTTGGTGCAGGAAGAACGCAGCAGTATCAGCGCACTCCATCCCGGGGATCTGAATGCATTTGCGGAGAGAACAGGGAAATAAGAGGTAAGAGAGAGAAAAAAACAAAGCAGGCAAATAGCACAGCTGTCCACGGGGGGCGGGGCTTAAGGCAGGGCCTGTGCCGGAGGGTGGCCCAGCACAGTCGGGGCCTCGGGGCCCAGTCTGGAGGGGGCCTGGCACAGTTGAGGCCTCCTTTGGGCCCAGTCTGGAGGGGGCCCAGGCAGAGCCAGGGCGTCGGGGCCCAGGCTGGAGGAGGACCAGGCTCAGTTGGGGCTGCTTTGGGGCCCAGGCTGGAGGAGGACCAGGCTCAGTTGGGGCTGTTTTGGGGCCCAGGCTGGAGGAGGACCAGGCTCGGTTGAGGCTGCTTTGGGGCCCAGTCTGGAGGGGGGCCCAGTCTGGAGGGGGCCTGGCACAGTTGTGGCCTCCTTTGGGCCCAGTCTGGAGGGGGCCCAGGCAGAGTCAGGGCGTCGGGGCCCAGGCTGGAGGAGGACCAGGCTCAGTTGGGGCTGCTTTGGGGCCCAGGCTGGAGGAGGACCAGGCTCGGTTGAGGCTGCTTTGGAGCCCAGTCTGGAGGGGGGCCCAGCACAGTCGGGGCCTCGGGGCCCAGTCTGGAGGGGGCCTGGCACAGTTGTGGCCTCCTTTGGGCCCAGTCTGGAGGGGGCCCAGGCAGAGCCAGGGCGTCGGGGCCCAGGCTGGAGGAGGACCAGGCTCAGTTGGGGCTGCTTTGGGGCCCAGGATGGAGGGGGGCCTGGCACAGCCAGAGCCTTGTGGCAGCAGTCCAACTCTGAAGTTCAACCTTTAACCATAACCTAAAATGGTAACCGTAGTGAAAGGTAGTGGCAGATACAGCTGCTTTACTGTGTTTTAATTTTCCCAAGAATGGTGAAGGACTCAAGCTAGTAAAGAAAGACCCCTTTCTGAAGAGCAGGACTCAGAAGGTATTACCGGAGAGCAGATGTCCCAGTAGAGATTCTTCCCCTTAGACAGCCAGCCCTTAAATGAGGTTAGGGAGGGCTGGGACCAGGCTCCACCCCTTTTCTGCACAGGTGAAACGCTTCCAGCCGTGCTCCGCAGCAGACCATGTTTTAACAAAGGTGAAAGCCTGTGAAACAAAAGAATCCCTTCTTACTTGTTTCACGTTTGTGTTTGTTGACTGCAGTTCCAACCAGGTGGACTCTCAATGTCTTGCAAGCGACACCTAGAAGCAGGTACAGGCAGGAGGTACAGCACCCTGCAACCTCCAGGTGAGTGACAGCAGCCAGGCAGGGCTTTGACCTCTGCAGGGTGATTGTGTGGAGCATTATGCACAGGAACAGCTGAGTCTAAAGATGATGGCAGAGCTGCAGAGCTAACCATAATAGAGAGGCACAGCGGCTCAGCTCGTTTCCCACCGTAACGCAGGAAATAAGAGCCCCGAGGGAAATGCAGACGCACTGTGCTTTCCTCTTTTGTCTCATGCCTTCTGGCCCTGTCAGAGGGGAGGAATGAGCTGCGCTTCCGCAGAGACCTTCCTCTCACAGCCACTCATCCCTCAGGTTGGAGCATTCCTGGCTGCAGGGTGGGAAAGCCAGTTCTTGCCTGATGGTATCTGCAAAGCTGAAAAAGAAAGGCCTCTTCTCTCATAAAGTGAGAGGGGAGATCCTGTGCTATTGGGCTGCAGTCAAGAGTCTGAGAGAGTCTGTGTTGTGTGAGATTTTAGAGAGAGCGCTGGGGAGTGTGGGAGCAGTGCAAACCTGCCGGGATGCTTTTACTTTCAGGGGCCTTTGTGCAAATGTTCATGTCCTAGAAGCACGTGGCGGAGCACGTCCTGGGATCAAGGTGCCATGGACTGGAAAATGCAGCTCTGGACATACAGGCTTGGCGGAGTTCCTGTATGAAGACAAAACTCCCAATACTCCAGAAACGTGGAGGCAGAAGAGCAGTGACAAGGTATCTGTATGTCTGTCAGTATATGTGCACAGCAGACCCAGCTGCCCCTGCTTCCTCCCTCCACTGGATCTTCTCCTGCTCCTGGAGTCTCCTGTGGCATTGGTGTCGTGGAGCTAGTTATTTTGTCAAACAGGATCTACCATTCGTAAACCCATTCTGACTGGGCCTGATCTTCTAGTTGACCTTTAATTAATCTCAACATTATCCTTTCTATAGCCTATCCTGGCACTGAGGTAAGACTGATAGGTCTGTAGCTACCATGCTCATCTTCTGGCCGTTTCTGAAGATGTGCGTCATATTTGCCAGTCTCCAGTCCACCTGCATGTTTCCATTTAGCCAGGACTGCTGAAGGACGATGGAGTGTGGCTTGGCAACCACATCCACCAACTCCCTCAGCACTCCAGAGTGCAGTCCATCTGGCCCTGTGAACTCGAGCATCCTGCATTCGTTGCAGGTCCAAAATCATCTCATTGTGTATAATGCAGGGCCTATTCAGTTCCCCATCCTTATCTACCAGCACAGGGGATTTTTTTCCCAGGGAGTAACAAGTCTTGCTATTAAAGACTGAGGCAACAAAGGCATTAAGTACCTCAGCCTTTTCCTGATCCTTGGTCACCATGTTGCCCTCGGCGTCCAACAAGGGATGGAGATTCTCCCTTGCCCTCCTCTTGCTGTTGATGTATTTATAGAAATATTCATTGTTGTCCTTCACCTTACTGTCCGAGCTCAGTTCTAGCTGGGCTTTGGCTTTTCTAATTTTCTTCTGCACATCTTTGCTATGTACCTGTAATCATCATAAGTTGACCACTCTTCCACGGACCATAATCTTTCATTTTGCTCTTGAGTTCCAGTCGAAGGTCTCTGTTCAGCCAGTCCAGCCTCCTTGCCCATCAGCTCGTCTTCCATGACCTGGGGATGGTCAGCTCCTGCTGACCGTACAGTAATCTTTAAAATTACTTCCTTTTTGTACTGCCAGCCTTCCGGGGCTCCCATGCCCTCCAAACCTGCCTCCCAAGGGACCCTCTCAACCATGGTCCTGAAGAGGCTCAAGTTTGCTCTCCAGAAGTCCAAGGTGGCAGTTCTGCTGACTGCCCTCCGTGGTTCAACAAGGATTGAGAAATCTAACATCTCATGATCCCTTTGCCCCAGATGGCCTCCAGCCTTTACATCCCCCACAAGACCTTCTCTGTTAACAAACAGCAGGATTTTGCTTCCCCTTGTTGGCTCCTCACCAGCTGTGTCAGGAAGTTGTCTCCCACACGCTCTAGGAACCTCTGGGACTGTTCCCTATTTGCTGTATTATAAATCCAGCAGATGTCTGGGACTTTGAAATCCCCCCCAAGAACAAGGGGGAGAGACCTTGAGACCTCCTGCGGCTGTCTCTAAAGTGTCTTGCCCACCTCTTCATCCTGCTTGCGTGGCCTGTAGCACACCCATGATAACGTCAGTCTTACTGGCCTTTGCTTTTATTCCGACCTATAAGCTCTCAACCCTATCATCGCCATCATTAATTTCGATACATTCCCATTCTTTCTTAACATAGAGGGCTTCACCGCTGCCTTTCCTGCCCTGCCTCTCTCTTTTGAAAAGTCACTAGCCATCCATCACAGCACTCCAGCTGTGTGAGTCATTCCACCGCATTTCTGTGATTTCCAAGTGATTTTTTCTCCTGTTTTTTGATTCAAACAAAAGCAACTTATGATAACTTTTATTATTATTATTATTATTTAATGCCAGGCATTGTGTTCAACTTAAAAAATTAACACATTAAGAATAGCTTTGTTTGCATTCTGGTAACTGCTGAGACTTTGGCTGACGACAGCTTTCAGCTGCATCTGAACTAGACTGGATTTGTCTCATGCTCTCAATATGTCAGTATTTCTCTTCCAGACCTTTGAATCAATTATTCCTCTGCTATTTATCTCTTCTGGTTGCTGGAGAGAAGAGTTACTATGTCACATCCTGATGTGTAAGATCGAGCTTGGTGATTTTCAGTAATTCAGGATATTCTTGCTCTTCTTTAAGTGAAGTAAGGGATAATCCATCATATTGTGACATTTCTTTTCCTGTGCGTAATGCCAAGGGATAGGGTTGGAGGTGCCTGCTGGTTCATGTGACGTCCCAGAGCTTTCTACACAGCTTAAGTTATGTAACGGGAAAGGCTCAAATATGGTAAAAACTCGATTTCTAGTGCTTTGGTACGTACATTAAAGTCAGTATGGGTCCAGTTCAGACAGCATCGTCTCACATATGTTTGTTGTCTCATATTAAATGAATTTTTATTAATTTGGCTACTTACATACTCCACCCATAGTTTGCATATTGTCTTCTTATGGTGAGGTTTGCCTGCTAAACAGAAAGACAAAATAAACTTAAATTACAGAAGCAGAGAAGCAAAGACAGCTTAGAGGATCAATACAGTACAGATCAGTTAGAGTATTACTTTAAAGTTGTTGTGTTCTGGGTCTTAAGTGGGATGAGATATGGGTGTGAATGTTACAGACAAGTGTTTTTCCTGAATACATTGTTTACCTGCTGCCATGCAAGCCAGCTCTTCTTTTCCCTGCCTCTGCTTTTATTGTTCATGTCTATCTGCATCGCAAAACCTCTAACAGATTTATTTTCATGTTTTAAATCTGTATAGCTAGAAGAGGGGCTTATCTCAGCCTTTTATCTCATCATCTGATGGAGACTGGTAGTGTATGGGGGAGTTTGCATGAATTATTACCATCTCACCAAAACCAAGGAACAGAAAAAGAACGAAAAAAACCCCAACCTTAAAATCCTAATAAATGACTATAGCTGAGCCAGCTGGAAATATCATCTGCAGTTTGCCGAGTCTATCCTTTGTCCTCATTTTGCTCAGCACTGACTGGATGGGGTTAAAATTGACCACTAATGAAAGAGTTCTGCTACCTGTCTCAGCAGTGCTCCGGTCTTTGTTGCTGTGTTATGAGTGCACTGCTCCTGCTGATACATTTTTTCACCCCCTCGGTTGTTATCTGAGCAGTGTTAGCCCTCATGAGCTATACAGTCAGTGCCTGCTTGCTCCAGGTGCTACATAAGTACAGCAGAAGGATGCCAGGGGGCTTGCAGACAGTGTCTGCGTGCTGTTGCTCTTTCAAAGAAGCCCCTATTTTGGCTAACTGTAGAAGAGACCATTTTTTCCTTCGTAAGATCCTTGCAAACGCAGTTAAAGTGTACAGAAGTTTGTGTCTAGATGTCTTTTTGCAGTACGTGCAATGAGGTTATCTATTTTTCAGGAAGATAAGTGCCTCCAGACAGTTAGGAACACTGCTGGCTCAGGCTTCACCTCCATTAATACAGGTTCAGCCTCATTCCTCAGAAGAACCTGCATCAAGCCATGGTTTTAACTTGCAGATGGAGTTCTTACCGCACGACTGAAGTGCTGAAGCTCTCTGACCTCTGAAGGCACCCTTAACTCATGTGAATGTGACTGGCTGTTTTGCTTTCAGAAAGAGACCCTTTTGAGCCCCAGAATGTGCTGTCCAGAGTCCAGATGAGGACTCCTTAGGCCAAATTTTTTTGTATCCTACAGGAGGCTTTTTCTTGGTTGGCAACGTGCTTAAAAAAGAAACAAATGAAAATGGGCATTTCCATGTGATTGTATTCTGCTCAGTGCAGTGTATACCTGTGTTGCAGAATTAGCTCCATGGCATTGCAAATAATGCACCAAACTAAGCAGAGCAGGAAAGCATTTTTTACTTCTAAAATTTTGGCCTTTCAAAACAGGCCTGCCTTGGTTGCACTGGCTTGCATCTCAGCTGGTGTTCTGTTGTCAGGGTTCCTGTATCTGTAGCAGTTGGCAGGGAGGTGGCTCATGACATCGTAAGGCCATGGCGATATGACTGTAAGAATGTCCCATGTCAAGTAAAAGATGGCTGTGTTGGACGAGGGGAAGCTATGGCCTGACAGTTGCCCTTCTTGTCACCAGTGGGATTCTGTGGGGTCTACTTTAAGGCCATTTCTCTGTAATGTTTTCACGGTTGATTCCAATCAAGATCTGGCAGTTGTATGAAGTAAATCTGCGGTTGATGTGAAGCTGGGAGGAATGTTGACTCCCTTGGGGGTTGAGAGGCCTTGCACCAGGATCTGGAGAAATTTGAGGGTGGTCCCCATCTGCATGAAGGAAAGCAAGCACCGCGTTCTGCACCTGGGATGCGGCAGCCCGGGCTGTGTGTAAAGACTAGGGGGGCGAGGGGATGGAGATCGGCCCTGCAAAAAAGGGATCGGGGCGTTCTGGTTGATGGCAACTTGAATATGAGCTGGCAGTGTGCGCTGGCAGCCAGAAGGGCAAACTGTATGCCCTGGGGTGTATCAGGCCCAGTGCTGCCGAGTGAGGGAAGCAGTTGTCCCACTGTGATTTACACTGTGTCGTTTCAACTTGAGGATTTCAACTCATGAGGTTACAACTTTGCTTTGCTCTTTGGGTTTCCTTTTGTGGCTTTGCCGTGCATTGCTTGTGAAATTTCTATTATTCTTTTCCGTGCTAAGCACTGGTGAGAGTTGCTATCTATTTACTGTGTTTACTTTGGCATGATATTGTATTCAGTGCATTTGCTTTCCTCTTGTATTTCATAAACATGCTTTGCTTTGCTGTTTTCCTTGGAATTTTTCTTTGGTTTTTTTTTTTCTGCATTGCTTTGTTATCTTACTGTATTTTTTCTGTCCTGCTTTGCTGCTCCTTCTGTGTTGCAGTGCATTGTTTTTGTTCAGATTTGTGGATTTCCTCTTTTCCCGTTTGCATTCTTTGAGCTCTCTTATCCTTTTCTAAGGGTATTCCTCTTTGTTTCTTTGCTTTTCAGGTGCTTTTGCTTTGCTTTCCTTGGCTTCTTAGTGCTTCCTCTTTCTGTTATTGTTCCTGGATTTGCTTTGCTTTGCTCTTTGGGCTTCCTTGCGTGTCTTTGCCGTGCATTGCTTGTGAAATTTCTTTTATTCTTTCTCTCCGGTGCTAAGCATTGGTGAATGTTTTTCTCTTTGTCCTGTGTTTGGCTTCTTTGCTTTGCCGTGATACACACGAGTAAAGCAAAGGAACGGACTACAGTATGGTGACCTTGTTTTGTTTGCTTTGTTTTCCTTGTTTGTTTTGCTTCCCCCGTTGCTTTTCAGTGGTGCGCCTTTTGCTTTGCTTTTTCCTGTCTTTGTGTCTGTTTTGTTGGTTCTTTGTCTTAGCTGTTCCTTTCTTTGCCTTAGCTTCTTCCTCCCTGAGGGAGAGCATTCTTTTCCTTTTTGGAGGATGGTTCTTGGCTTTGCTTTGAGTTTCTCCTGTGCTCTTCATTCTTCTGTGCCTTACCTGGCTTTGCCTTCCTCGTCCCCTTGCCCACGCCCTTGCTCTTGCTTGGCCTTCACTTACCTGATGTTGTCTCTCCCTCGATTGTTCTGTTTTGCCTGTTCTTTTCTGGCTCCTTTAACTCCAGCCTACTCTTTAGGCTTTGCTGCTGTGCTTGATGCATTTGCAGCTCCTTTGGAGTTTCCCAGGTGGGTCCACGCCTCCTGGGCATCCTTGCCTCTTCCCTTGTGGTGCTCTTTTGCTTTTCCTCTGATGGCTGGCTAGATCCATGCCCGGTAGCTCCCCTTACCTCCTCCTTGCCATGACTGCAAGTGCTCTGCCTTCCTCCAGAGAGCTGTTTGGTTCTAATTGGCAGCCGCAGACTCCTTCTCGGCTGGCGACCCTGAGGTTGCATCTCTGCTGGAGGTAGCAGCATGCCCAGGAGCTACCCTTTCCTCCTCCCAGGCATGGATGCTGAGATTATGGCCTCCTCCACACTCAGATGGCATCTCTGCTTTGCCATGAGAGTGTCTTCTCTTCCTTTGCCTTTTTCTGTTGTTGTTTCTGCTGCACGGGTTGATGTTGGTTTTCTTTCTTTGTTGTCGTACTGTATTTTTTCTGTCCTGCTTTGCTGCTCCTTCTGTGTTGCAGTGCATTGTTTTTGTTCAGATTTGTGGATTTCCTCTTTTCCCGTTTGCATTCTTTGAGCTCTCTTATCCTTTTCTAAGGGTATTCCTCTTTGTTTCTTCGCTTTTCAGGTGCTTTTGCTTTGCTTTCCTTGGCTTCTTAGTGCTTCCTCTTTCTGTTATTGTTCCTGGATTTGCTTTGCTTTGCTCTTTGGGCTTCCTTGCGTGTCTTTGCCGTGCATTGCTTGTGAAATTTCTTTTATTCTTTCTCTCCGGTGCTAAGCATTGGTGAATGTTTTTCTCTTTGTCCTGTGTTTGGCTTCTTTGCTTTGCCGTGATACACACGAGTAAAGCAAAGGAACAGACTACAGTATGGTGACCTTGTTTTGTTTGCTTTGTTTTCCTTGTTTGTTTTGCTTCCCCCGTTGCTTTTCAGTGGTGCGCCTTTTGCTTTGCTTTTTCCTGTCTTTGTGTCTGTTTTGTTGGTTCTTTGTCTTAGCTGTTCCTTTCTTTGCCTTAGCTTCTTCCTCCCTGAGGGAGAGCATTCTTTTCCTTTTTGGAGGATGGTTCTTGGCTTTGCTTTGAGTTTCTCCTGTGCTCTTCATTCTTCTGTGCCTTACCTGGCTTTGCCTTCCTCGTCCCCCTGCCCACGCCCTTGCTCTTGCTTGGCCTTCACTTACCTGATGTTGTCTCTCCCTCGATTGTTCTGTTTTGCCTGTTCTTTTCTGGCTCCTTTAACTCCAGCCTACTCTCTAGGCTTTGCTGCTGTGCTTGATGCATTTGCAGCTCCTTTGGAGTTTCCCAGGTGGGTCCACGCCTCCTGGGCATCCTTGCCTCTTCCCTTGTGGTGCTCTTTTGCTTTTCCTCTGATGGCTGGCTAGATCCATGCCCGGTAGCTCCCCTTACCTCCTCCTTGCCATGACTGCAAGTGCTCTGCCTTCCTCCAGAGAGCTGTTTGGTTCTAATTGGCAGCCGCAGACTCCTTCTCGGCTGGCGACCCTGAGGTTGCATCTCTGCTGGAGGTAGCAGCATGCCCAGGAGCTACCCTTTCCTCCTCCCAGGCATGGATGCTGAGATTATGGCCTCCTCCACACTCAGATGGCATCTCTGCTTTGCCATGAGAGTGTCTTCTCTTCCTTTGCCTTTTTCTGTTGTTGTTTCTGCTGCACGGGTTGATGTTGGTTTTCTTTCTTTGTTGTCGTACTGTATTTTTTCTGTCCTGCTTTGCTGCTCCTTCTGTGTTGCAGTGCATTGTTTTTGTTCAGATTTGTGGATTTCCTCTTTTCCCGTTTGCATTCTTTGAGCTCTCTTATCCTTTTCTAAGGGTATTCCTCTTTGTTTCTTCGCTTTTCAGGTGCTTTTGCTTTGCTTTCCTTGGCTTCTTAGTGCTTCCTCTTTCTGTTATTGTTCCTGGATTTGCTTTGCTTTGCTCTTTGGGCTTCCTTGCGTGTCTTTGCCGTGCATTGCTTGTGAAATTTCTTTTATTCTTTCTCTCCGGTGCTAAGCATTGGTGAATGTTTTTCTCTTTGTCCTGTGTTTGGCTTCTTTGCTTTGCCGTGATACACACGAGTAAAGCAAAGGAACGGACTACAGTATGGTGACCTTGTTTTGTTTGCTTTGTTTTCCTTGTTTGTTTTGCTTCCCCCGTTGCTTTTCAGTGGTGCGCCTTTTGCTTTGCTTTTTCCTGTCTTTGTGTCTGTTTTGTTGGTTCTTTGTCTTAGCTGTTCCTTTCTTTGCCTTAGCTTCTTCCTCCCTGAGGGAGGGCATTCTTTTCCTTTTTGGAGGATGGTTCTTGGCTTTGCTTTGAGTTTCTCCTGTGCTCTTCATTCTTCTGTGCCTTACCTGGCTTTGCCTTCCTCGTCCCCCTGCCCACGCCCTTGCTCTTGCTTGGCCTTCACTTACCTGATGTTGTCTCTCCCTCGATTGTTCTGTTTTGCCTGTTCTTTTCTGGCTCCTTTAACTCCAGCCTACTCTCTAGGCTTTGCTGCTGTGCTTGATGCATTTGCAGCTCCTTTGGAGTTTCCCAGGTGGGTCCACGCCTCCTGGGCATCCTTGCCTCTTCCCTTGTGGTGCTCTTTTGCTTTTCCTCTGATGGCTGGCTAGATCCATGCCCGGTAGCTCCCCTTACCTCCTCCTTGCCATGACTGCAAGTGCTCTGCCTTCCTCCAGAGAGCTGTTTGGTTCTAATTGGCAGCCGCAGACTCCTTCTCGGCTGGCGACCCTGAGGTTGCATCTCTGCTGGAGGTAGCAGCATGCCCAGGAGCTACCCTTTCCTCCTCCCAGGCATGGATGCTGAGATTATGGCCTCCTCCACACTCAGATGGCATCTCTGCTTTGCCATGAGAGTGTCTTCTCTTCCTTTGCCTTTTTCTGTTGTTGTTTCTGCTGCACGGGTTGATGTTGGTTTTCTTTCTTTGTTGTCGTACTGTATTTTTTCTGTCCTGCTTTGCTGCTCCTTCTGTGTTGCAGTGCATTGTTTTTGTTCAGATTTGTGGATTTCCTCTTTTCCCGTTTGCATTCTTTGAGCTCTCTTATCCTTTTCTAAGGGTATTCCTCTTTGTTTCTTCGCTTTTCAGGTGCTTTTGCTTTGCTTTCCTTGGCTTCTTAGTGCTTCCTCTTTCTGTTATTGTTCCTGGATTTGCTTTGCTTTGCTCTTTGGGCTTCCTTGCGTGTCTTTGCCGTGCATTGCTTGTGAAATTTCTTTTATTCTTTCTCTCCGGTGCTAAGCATTGGTGAATGTTTTTCTCTTTGTCCTGTGTTTGGCTTCTTTGCTTTGCCGTGATACACACGAGTAAAGCAAAGGAACGGACTACAGTATGGTGACCTTGTTTTGTTTGCTTTGTTTTCCTTGTTTGTTTTGCTTCCCCCGTTGCTTTTCAGTGGTGCGCCTTTTGCTTTGCTTTTTCCTGTCTTTGTGTCTGTTTTGTTGGTTCTTTGTCTTAGCTGTTCCTTTCTTTGCCTTAGCTTCTTCCTCCCTGAGGGAGAGCATTCTTTTCCTTTTTGGAGGATGGTTCTTGGCTTTGCTTTGAGTTTCTCCTGTGCTCTTCATTCTTCTGTGCCTTACCTGGCTTTGCCTTCCTCGTCCCCCTGCCCACGCCCTTGCTCTTGCTTGGCCTTCACTTACCTGATGTTGTCTCTCCCTCGATTGTTCTGTTTTGCCTGTTCTTTTCTGGCTCCTTTAACTCCAGCCTACTCTCTAGGCTTTGCTGCTGTGCTTGATGCATTTGCAGCTCCTTTGGAGTTTCCCAGGTGGGTCCACGCCTCCTGGGCATCCTTGCCTCTTCCCTTGTGGTGCTCTTTTGCTTTTCCTCTGATGGCTGGCTAGATCCATGCCCGGTAGCTCCCCTTACCTCCTCCTTGCCATGACTGCAAGTGCTCTGCCTTCCTCCAGAGAGCTGTTTGGTTCTAATTGGCAGCCGCAGACTCCTTCTCGGCTGGCGACCCTGAGGTTGCATCTCTGCTGGAGGTAGCAGCATGCCCAGGAGCTACCCTTTCCTCCTCCCAGGCATGGATGCTGAGATTATGGCCTCCTCCACACTCAGATGGCATCTCTGCTTTGCCATGAGAGTGTCTTCTCTTCCTTTGCCTTTTTCTGTTGTTGTTTCTGCTGCACGGGTTGATGTTGGTTTTCTTTCTTTGTTGTCGTACTGTATTTTTTCTGTCCTGCTTTGCTGCTCCTTCTGTGTTGCAGTGCATTGTTTTTGTTCAGATTTGTGGATTTCCTCTTTTCCCGTTTGCATTCTTTGAGCTCTCTTATCCTTTTCTAAGGGTATTCCTCTTTGTTTCTTCGCTTTTCAGGTGCTTTTGCTTTGCTTTCCTTGGCTTCTTAGTGCTTCCTCTTTCTGTTATTGTTCCTGGATTTGCTTTGCTTTGCTCTTTGGGCTTCCTTGCGTGTCTTTGCCGTGCATTGCTTGTGAAATTTCTTTTATTCTTTCTCTCCGGTGCTAAGCATTGGTGAATGTTTTTCTCTTTGTCCTGTGTTTGGCTTCTTTGCTTTGCCGTGATACACACGAGTAAAGCAAAGGAACAGACTACAGTATGGTGACCTTGTTTTGTTTGCTTTGTTTTCCTTGTTTGTTTTGCTTCCCCCGTTGCTTTTCAGTGGTGCGCCTTTTGCTTTGCTTTTTCCTGTCTTTGTGTCTGTTTTGTTGGTTCTTTGTCTTAGCTGTTCCTTTCTTTGCCTTAGCTTCTTCCTCCCTGAGGGAGGGCATTCTTTTCCTTTTTGGAGGATGGTTCTTGGCTTTGCTTTGAGTTTCTCCTGTGCTCTTCATTCTTCTGTGCCTTACCTGGCTTTGCCTTCCTCGTCCCCCTGCCCACGCCCTTGCTCTTGCTTGGCCTTCACTTACCTGATGTTGTCTCTCCCTCGATTGTTCTGTTTTGCCTGTTCTTTTCTGGCTCCTTTAACTCCAGCCTACTCTCTAGGCTTTGCTGCTGTGCTTGATGCATTTGCAGCTCCTTTGGAGTTTCCCAGGTGGGTCCACGCCTCCTGGGCATCCTTGCCTCTTCCCTTGTGGTGCTCTTTTGCTTTTCCTCTGATGGCTGGCTAGATCCATGCCCGGTAGCTCCCCTTACCTCCTCCTTGCCATGACTGCAAGTGCTCTGCCTTCCTCCAGAGAGCTGTTTGGTTCTAATTGGCAGGCGCAGACTCCTTCTCGGCTGGCGACCCTGAGGTTGCATCTCTGCTGGAGGTAGCAGCATGCCCAGGAGCTACCCTTTCCTCCTCCCAGGCATGGATGCTGAGATTATGGCCTCCTCCACACTCAGATGGCATCTCTGCTTTGCCATGAGAGTGTCTTCTCTTCCTTTGCCTTTTTCTGTTGTTGTTTCTGCTGCACGGGTTGATGTTGGTTTTCTTTCTTTGTTGTCGTACTGTATTTTTTCTGTCCTGCTTTGCTGCTCCTTCTGTGTTGCAGTGCATTGTTTTTGTTCAGATTTGTGGATTTCCTCTTTTCCCGTTTGCATTCTTTGAGCTCTCTTATCCTTTTCTAAGGGTATTCCTCTTTGTTTCTTCGCTTTTCAGGTGCTTTTGCTTTGCTTTCCTTGGCTTCTTAGTGCTTCCTCTTTCTGTTATTGTTCCTGGATTTGCTTTGCTTTGCTCTTTGGGCTTCCTTGCGTGTCTTTGCCGTGCATTGCTTGTGAAATTTCTTTTATTCTTTCTCTCCGGTGCTAAGCATTGGTGAATGTTTTTCTCTTTGTCCTGTGTTTGGCTTCTTTGCTTTGCCGTGATACACACGAGTAAAGCAAAGGAACGGACTACAGTATGGTGACCTTGTTTTGTTTGCTTTGTTTTCCTTGTTTGTTTTGCTTCCCCCGTTGCTTTTCAGTGGTGCGCCTTTTGCTTTGCTTTTTCCTGTCTTTGTGTCTGTTTTGTTGGTTCTTTGTCTTAGCTGTTCCTTTCTTTGCCTTAGCTTCTTCCTCCCTGAGGGAGGGCATTCTTTTCCTTTTTGGAGGATGGTTCTTGGCTTTGCTTTGAGTTTCTCCTGTGCTCTTCATTCTTCTGTGCCTTACCTGGCTTTGCCTTCCTCGTCCCCCTGCCCACGCCCTTGCTCTTGCTTGGCCTTCACTTACCTGATGTTGTCTCTCCCTCGATTGTTCTGTTTTGCCTGTTCTTTTCTGGCTCCTTTAACTCCAGCCTACTCTCTAGGCTTTGCTGCTGTGCTTGATGCATTTGCAGCTCCTTTGGAGTTTCCCAGGTGGGTCCACGCCTCCTGGGCATCCTTGCCTCTTCCCTTGTGGTGCTCTTTTGCTTTTCCTCTGATGGCTGGCTAGATCCATGCCCGGTAGCTCCCCTTACCTCCTCCTTGCCATGACTGCAAGTGCTCTGCCTTCCTCCAGAGAGCTGTTTGGTTCTAATTGGCAGCCGCAGACTCCTTCTCGGCTGGCGACCCTGAGGTTGCATCTCTGCTGGAGGTAGCAGCATGCCCAGGAGCTACCCTTTCCTCCTCCCAGGCATGGATGCTGAGATTATGGCCTCCTCCACACTCAGATGGCATCTCTGCTTTGCCATGAGAGTGTCTTCTCTTCCTTTGCCTTTTTCTGTTGTTGTTTCTGCTGCACGGGTTGATGTTGGTTTTCTTTCTTTGTTGTCGTACTGTATTTTTTCTGTCCTGCTTTGCTGCTCCTTCTGTGTTGCAGTGCATTGTTTTTGTTCAGATTTGTGGATTTCCTCTTTTCCCGTTTGCATTCTTTGAGCTCTCTTATCCTTTTCTAAGGGTATTCCTCTTTGTTTCTTCGCTTTTCAGGTGCTTTTGCTTTGCTTTCCTTGGCTTCTTAGTGCTTCCTCTTTCTGTTATTGTTCCTGGATTTGCTTTGCTTTGCTCTTTGGGCTTCCTTGCGTGTCTTTGCCGTGCATTGCTTGTGAAATTTCTTTTATTCTTTCTCTCCGGTGCTAAGCATTGGTGAATGTTTTTCTCTTTGTCCTGTGTTTGGCTTCTTTGCTTTGCCGTGATACACACGAGTAAAGCAAAGGAACGGACTACAGTATGGTGACCTTGTTTTGTTTGCTTTGTTTTCCTTGTTTGTTTTGCTTCCCCCGTTGCTTTTCAGTGGTGCGCCTTTTGCTTTGCTTTTTCCTGTCTTTGTGTCTGTTTTGTTGGTTCTTTGTCTTAGCTGTTCCTTTCTTTGCCTTAGCTTCTTCCTCCCTGAGGGAGGGCATTCTTTTCCTTTTTGGAGGATGGTTCTTGGCTTTGCTTTGAGTTTCTCCTGTGCTCTTCATTCTTCTGTGCCTTACCTGGCTTTGCCTTCCTCGTCCCCCTGCCCACGCCCTTGCTCTTGCTTGGCCTTCACTTACCTGATGTTGTCTCTCCCTCGATTGTTCTGTTTTGCCTGTTCTTTTCTGGCTCCTTTAACTCCAGCCTACTCTCTAGGCTTTGCTGCTGTGCTTGATGCATTTGCAGCTCCTTTGGAGTTTCCCAGGTGGGTCCACGCCTCCTGGGCATCCTTGCCTCTTCCCTTGTGGTGCTCTTTTGCTTTTCCTCTGATGGCTGGCTAGATCCATGCCCGGTAGCTCCCCTTACCTCCTCCTTGCCATGACTGCAAGTGCTCTGCCTTCCTCCAGAGAGCTGTTTGGTTCTAATTGGCAGCCGCAGACTCCTTCTCGGCTGGCGACCCTGAGGTTGCATCTCTGCTGGAGGTAGCAGCATGCCCAGGAGCTACCCTTTCCTCCTCCCAGGCATGGATGCTGAGATTATGGCCTCCTCCACACTCAGATGGCATCTCTGCTTTGCCATGAGAGTGTCTTCTCTTCCTTTGCCTTCTTCTGTTGTTGTTTCTGCTGCACGGGTTGATGTTGGTTTTCTTTCTTTGTTGTCGTACTGTATTTTTTCTGTCCTGCTTTGCTGCTCCTTCTGTGTTGCAGTGCATTGTTTTTGTTCAGATTTGTGGATTTCCTCTTTTCCCGTTTGCATTCTTTGAGCTCTCTTATCCTTTTCTAAGGGTATTCCTCTTTGTTTCTTCGCTTTTCAGGTGCTTTTGCTTTGCTTTCCTTGGCTTCTTAGTGCTTCCTCTTTCTGTTATTGTTCCTGGATTTGCTTTGCTTTGCTCTTTGGGCTTCCTTGCGTGTCTTTGCCGTGCATTGCTTGTGAAATTTCTTTTATTCTTTCTCTCCGGTGCTAAGCATTGGTGAATGTTTTTCTCTTTGTCCTGTGTTTGGCTTCTTTGCTTTGCCGTGATACACACGAGTAAAGCAAAGGAACGGACTACAGTATGGTGACCTTGTTTTGTTTGCTTTGTTTTCCTTGTTTGTTTTGCTTCCCCCGTTGCTTTTCAGTGGTGCGCCTTTTGCTTTGCTTTTTCCTGTCTTTGTGTCTGTTTTGTTGGTTCTTTGTCTTAGCTGTTCCTTTCTTTGCCTTAGCTTCTTCCTCCCTGAGGGAGGGCATTCTTTTCCTTTTTGGAGGATGGTTCTTGGCTTTGCTTTGAGTTTCTCCTGTGCTCTTCATTCTTCTGTGCCTTACCTGGCTTTGCCTTCCTCGTCCCCCTTGCCCACGCCCTTGCTCTTGCTTGGCCTTCACTTACCTGATGTTGTCTCTCCCTCGATTGTTCTGTTTTGCCTGTTCTTTTCTGGCTCCTTTAACTCCAGCCTACTCTCTAGGCTTTGCTGCTGTGCTTGATGCATTTGCAGCTCCTTTGGAGTTTCCCAGGTGGGTC
This sequence comes from Gallus gallus, assembly GCF_016699485.2. Taxonomy (NCBI): domain Eukaryota; kingdom Metazoa; phylum Chordata; class Aves; order Galliformes; family Phasianidae; genus Gallus; species Gallus gallus. The sequence goes on from NC_052537.1 coordinate 1,145,994, forward strand.
CACGCCTCCTGGGCATCCTTGCCTCTTCCCTTGTGGTGCTCTTTTGCTTTTCCTCTGATGGCTGGCTAGATCCATGCCCGGTAGCTCCCCTTACCTCCTCCTTGCCATGACTGCAAGTGCTCTGCCTTCCTCCAGAGAGCTGTTTGGTTCTAATTGGCAGCCGCAGACTCCTTCTCGGCTGGCGACCCTGAGGTTGCATCTCTGCTGGAGGTAGCAGCATGCCCAGGAGCTACCCTTTCCTCCTCCCAGGCATGGATGCTGAGATTATGGCCTCCTCCACACTCAGATGGCATCTCTGCTTTGCCATGAGAGTGTCTTCTCTTCCTTTGCCTTTTTCTGTTGTTGTTTCTGCTGCACGGGTTGATGTTGGTTTTCTTTCTTTGTTGTCGTACTGTATTTTTTCTGTCCTGCTTTGCTGCTCCTTCTGTGTTGCAGTGCATTGTTTTTGTTCAGATTTGTGGATTTCCTCTTTTCCCGTTTGCATTCTTTGAGCTCTCTTATCCTTTTCTAAGGGTATTCCTCTTTGTTTCTTCGCTTTTCAGGTGCTTTTGCTTTGCTTTCCTTGGCTTCTTAGTGCTTCCTCTTTCTGTTATTGTTCCTGGATTTGCTTTGCTTTGCTCTTTGGGCTTCCTTGCGTGTCTTTGCCGTGCATTGCTTGTGAAATTTCTTTTATTCTTTCTCTCCGGTGCTAAGCATTGGTGAATGTTTTTCTCTTTGTCCTGTGTTTGGCTTCTTTGCTTTGCCGTGATACACACGAGTAAAGCAAAGGAACGGACTACAGTATGGTGACCTTGTTTTGTTTGCTTTGTTTTCCTTGTTTGTTTTGCTTCCCCCGTTGCTTTTCAGTGGTGCGCCTTTTGCTTTGCTTTTTCCTGTCTTTGTGTCTGTTTTGTTGGTTCTTTGTCTTAGCTGTTCCTTTCTTTGCCTTAGCTTCTTCCTCCCTGAGGGAGGGCATTCTTTTCCTTTTTGGAGGATGGTTCTTGGCTTTGCTTTGAGTTTCTCCTGTGCTCTTCATTCTTCTGTGCCTTACCTGGCTTTGCCTTCCTCGTCCCCCTGCCCACGCCCTTGCTCTTGCTTGGCCTTCACTTACCTGATGTTGTCTCTCCCTCGATTGTTCTGTTTTGCCTGTTCTTTTCTGGCTCCTTTAACTCCAGCCTACTCTCTAGGCTTTGCTGCTGTGCTTGATGCATTTGCAGCTCCTTTGGAGTTTCCCAGGTGGGTCCACGCCTCCTGGGCATCCTTGCCTCTTCCCTTGTGGTGCTCTTTTGCTTTTCCTCTGATGGCTGGCTAGATCCATGCCCGGTAGCTCCCCTTACCTCCTCCTTGCCATGACTGCAAGTGCTCTGCCTTCCTCCAGAGAGCTGTTTGGTTCTAATTGGCAGCCGCAGACTCCTTCTCGGCTGGCGACCCTGAGGTTGCATCTCTGCTGGAGGTAGCAGCATGCCCAGGAGCTACCCTTTCCTCCTCCCAGGCATGGATGCTGAGATTATGGCCTCCTCCACACTCAGATGGCATCTCTGCTTTGCCATGAGAGTGTCTTCTCTTCCTTTGCCTTTTTCTGTTGTTGTTTCTGCTGCACGGGTTGATGTTGGTTTTCTTTCTTTGTTGTCGTACTGTATTTTTTCTGTCCTGCTTTGCTGCTCCTTCTGTGTTGCAGTGCATTGTTTTTGTTCAGATTTGTGGATTTCCTCTTTTCCCGTTTGCATTCTTTGAGCTCTCTTATCCTTTTCTAAGGGTATTCCTCTTTGTTTCTTCGCTTTTCAGGTGCTTTTGCTTTGCTTTCCTTGGCTTCTTAGTGCTTCCTCTTTCTGTTATTGTTCCTGGATTTGCTTTGCTTTGCTCTTTGGGCTTCCTTGCGTGTCTTTGCCGTGCATTGCTTGTGAAATTTCTTTTATTCTTTCTCTCCGGTGCTAAGCATTGGTGAATGTTTTTCTCTTTGTCCTGTGTTTGGCTTCTTTGCTTTGCCGTGATACACACGAGTAAAGCAAAGGAACGGACTACAGTATGGTGACCTTGTTTTGTTTGCTTTGTTTTCCTTGTTTGTTTTGCTTCCCCCGTTGCTTTTCAGTGGTGCGCCTTTTGCTTTGCTTTTTCCTGTCTTTGTGTCTGTTTTGTTGGTTCTTTGTCTTAGCTGTTCCTTTCTTTGCCTTAGCTTCTTCCTCCCTGAGGGAGGGCATTCTTTTCCTTTTTGGAGGATGGTTCTTGGCTTTGCTTTGAGTTTCTCCTGTGCTCTTCATTCTTCTGTGCCTTACCTGGCTTTGCCTTCCTCGTCCCCTGCCCACGCCCTTGCTCTTGCTTGGCCTTCACTTACCTGATGTTGTCTCTCCCTCGATTGTTCTGTTTTGCCTGTTCTTTTCTGGCTCCTTTAACTCCAGCCTACTCTCTAGGCTTTGCTGCTGTGCTTGATGCATTTGCAGCTCCTTTGGAGTTTCCCAGGTGGGTCCACGCCTCCTGGGCATCCTTGCCTCTTCCCTTGTGGTGCTCTTTTGCTTTTCCTCTGATGGCTGGCTAGATCCATGCCCGGTAGCTCCCCTTACCTCCTCCTTGCCATGACTGCAAGTGCTCTGCCTTCCTCCAGAGAGCTGTTTGGTTCTAATTGGCAGCCGCAGACTCCTTCTCGGCTGGCGACCCTGAGGTTGCATCTCTGCTGGAGGTAGCAGCATGCCCAGGAGCTACCCTTTCCTCCTCCCAGGCATGGATGCTGAGATTATGGCCTCCTCCACACTCAGATGGCATCTCTGCTTTGCCATGAGAGTGTCTTCTCTTCCTTTGCCTTTTTCTGTTGTTGTTTCTGCTGCACTGGGTTGATGTTGGTTTTCTTTCTTTGTTGTCGTACTGTATTTTTTCTGTCCTGCTTTGCTGCTCCTTCTGTGTTGCAGTGCATTGTTTTTGTTCAGATTTGTGGATTTCCTCTTTTCCCGTTTGCATTCTTTGAGCTCTCTTATCCTTTTCTAAGGGTATTCCTCTTTGTTTCTTCGCTTTTCAGGTGCTTTTGCTTTGCTTTCCTTGGCTTCTTAGTGCTTCCTCTTTCTGTTATTGTTCCTGGATTTGCTTTGCTTTGCTCTTTGGGCTTCCTTGCGTGTCTTTGCCGTGCATTGCTTGTGAAATTTCTTTTATTCTTTCTCTCCGGTGCTAAGCATTGGTGAATGTTTTTCTCTTTGTCCTGTGTTTGGCTTCTTTGCTTTGCCGTGATACACACGAGTAAAGCAAAGGAACGGACTACAGTATGGTGACCTTGTTTTGTTTGCTTTGTTTTCCTTGTTTGTTTTGCTTCCCCCGTTGCTTTTCAGTGGTGCGCCTTTTGCTTTGCTTTTTCCTGTCTTTGTGTCTGTTTTGTTGGTTCTTTGTCTTAGCTGTTCCTTTCTTTGCCTTAGCTTCTTCCTCCCTGAGGGAGGGCATTCTTTTCCTTTTTGGAGGATGGTTCTTGGCTTTGCTTTGAGTTTCTCCTGTGCTCTTCATTCTTCTGTGCCTTACCTGGCTTTGCCTTCCTCGTCCCCCTGCCCACGCCCTTGCTCTTGCTTGGCCTTCACTTACCTGATGTTGTCTCTCCCTCGATTGTTCTGTTTTGCCTGTTCTTTTCTGGCTCCTTTAACTCCAGCCTACTCTCTAGGCTTTGCTGCTGTGCTTGATGCATTTGCAGCTCCTTTGGAGTTTCCCAGGTGGGTCCACGCCTCCTGGGCATCCTTGCCTCTTCCCTTGTGGTGCTCTTTTGCTTTTCCTCTGATGGCTGGCTAGATCCATGCCCGGTAGCTCCCCTTACCTCCTCCTTGCCATGACTGCAAGTGCTCTGCCTTCCTCCAGAGAGCTGTTTGGTTCTAATTGGCAGCCTGCAGACTCCTTCTCGGCTGGCGACCCTGAGGTTGCATCTCTGCTGGAGGTAGCAGCATGCCCAGGAGCTACCCTTTCCTCCTCCCAGGCATGGATGCTGAGATTATGGCCTCCTCCACACTCAGATGGCATCTCTGCTTTGCCATGAGAGTGTCTTCTCTTCCTTTGCCTTTTTCTGTTGTTGTTTCTGCTGCACGGGTTGATGTTGGTTTTCTTTCTTTGTTGTCGTACTGTATTTTTTCTGTCCTGCTTTGCTGCTCCTTCTGTGTTGCAGTGCATTGTTTTTGTTCAGATTTGTGGATTTCCTCTTTTCCCGTTTGCATTCTTTGAGCTCTCTTATCCTTTTCTAAGGGTATTCCTCTTTGTTTCTTCGCTTTTCAGGTGCTTTTGCTTTGCTTTCCTTGGCTTCTTAGTGCTTCCTCTTTCTGTTATTGTTCCTGGATTTGCTTTGCTTTGCTCTTTGGGCTTCCTTGCGTGTCTTTGCCGTGCATTGCTTGTGAAATTTCTTTTATTCTTTCTCTCCGGTGCTAAGCATTGGTGAATGTTTTTCTCTTTGTCCTGTGTTTGGCTTCTTTGCTTTGCCGTGATACACACGAGTAAAGCAAAGGAACGGACTACAGTATGGTGACCTTGTTTTGTTTGCTTTGTTTTCCTTGTTTGTTTTGCTTCCCCCGTTGCTTTTCAGTGGTGCGCCTTTTGCTTTGCTTTTTCCTGTCTTTGTGTCTGTTTTGTTGGTTCTTTGTCTTAGCTGTTCCTTTCTTTGCCTTAGCTTCTTCCTCCCTGAGGGAGGGCATTCTTTTCCTTTTTGGAGGATGGTTCTTGGCTTTGCTTTGAGTTTCTCCTGTGCTCTTCATTCTTCTGTGCCTTACCTGGCTTTGCCTTCCTCGTCCCCCTGCCCACGCCCTTGCTCTTGCTTGGCCTTCACTTACCTGATGTTGTCTCTCCCTCGATTGTTCTGTTTTGCCTGTTCTTTTCTGGCTCCTTTAACTCCAGCCTACTCTCTAGGCTTTGCTGCTGTGCTTGATGCATTTGCAGCTCCTTTGGAGTTTCCCAGGTGGGTCCACGCCTCCTGGGCATCCTTGCCTCTTCCCTTGTGGTGCTCTTTTGCTTTTCCTCTGATGGCTGGCTAGATCCATGCCCGGTAGCTCCCCTTACCTCCTCCTTGCCATGACTGCAAGTGCTCTGCCTTCCTCCAGAGAGCTGTTTGGTTCTAATTGGCAGCCGCAGACTCCTTCTCGGCTGGCGACCCTGAGGTTGCATCTCTGCTGGAGGTAGCAGCATGCCCAGGAGCTACCCTTTCCTCCTCCCAGGCATGGATGCTGAGATTATGGCCTCCTCCACACTCAGATGGCATCTCTGCTTTGCCATGAGAGTGTCTTCTCTTCCTTTGCCTTTTTCTGTTGTTGTTTCTGCTGCACGGGTTGATGTTGGTTTTCTTTCTTTGTTGTCGTACTGTATTTTTTCTGTCCTGCTTTGCTGCTCCTTCTGTGTTGCAGTGCATTGTTTTTGTTCAGATTTGTGGATTTCCTCTTTTCCCGTTTGCATTCTTTGAGCTCTCTTATCCTTTTCTAAGGGTATTCCTCTTTGTTTCTTCGCTTTTCAGGTGCTTTTGCTTTGCTTTCCTTGGCTTCTTAGTGCTTCCTCTTTCTGTTATTGTTCCTGGATTTGCTTTGCTTTGCTCTTTGGGCTTCCTTGCGTGTCTTTGCCGTGCATTGCTTGTGAAATTTCTTTTATTCTTTCTCTCCGGTGCTAAGCATTGGTGAATGTTTTTCTCTTTGTCCTGTGTTTGGCTTCTTTGCTTTGCCGTGATACACACGAGTAAAGCAAAGGAACGGACTACAGTATGGTGACCTTGTTTTGTTTGCTTTGTTTTCCTTGTTTGTTTTGCTTCCCCGTTGCTTTTCAGTGGTGCGCCTTTTGCTTTGCTTTTTCCTGTCTTTGTGTCTGTTTTGTTGGTTCTTTGTCTTAGCTGTTCCTTTCTTTGCCTTAGCTTCTTCCTCCCTGAGGGAGGGCATTCTTTTCCTTTTTGGAGGATGGTTCTTGGCTTTGCTTTGAGTTTCTCCTGTGCTCTTCATTCTTCTGTGCCTTACCTGGCTTTGCCTTCCTCGTCCCCCTGCCCACGCCCTTGCTCTTGCTTGGCCTTCACTTACCTGATGTTGTCTCTCCCTCGATTGTTCTGTTTTGCCTGTTCTTTTCTGGCTCCTTTAACTCCAGCCTACTCTCTAGGCTTTGCTGCTGTGCTTGATGCATTTGCAGCTCCTTTGGAGTTTCCCAGGTGGGTCCACGCCTCCTGGGCATCCTTGCCTCTTCCCTTGTGGTGCTCTTTTGCTTTTCCTCTGATGGCTGGCTAGATCCATGCCCGGTAGCTCCCCTTACCTCCTCCTTGCCATGACTGCAAGTGCTCTGCCTTCCTCCAGAGAGCTGTTTGGTTCTAATTGGCAGCCGCAGACTCCTTCTCGGCTGGCGACCCTGAGGTTGCATCTCTGCTGGAGGTAGCAGCATGCCCAGGAGCTACCCTTTCCTCCTCCCAGGCATGGATGCTGAGATTATGGCCTCCTCCACACTCAGATGGCATCTCTGCTTTGCCATGAGAGTGTCTTCTCTTCCTTTGCCTTTTTCTGTTGTTGTTTCTGCTGCACGGGTTGATGTTGGTTTTCTTTCTTTGTTGTCGTACTGTATTTTTTCTGTCCTGCTTTGCTGCTCCTTCTGTGTTGCAGTGCATTGTTTTTGTTCAGATTTGTGGATTTCCTCTTTTCCCGTTTGCATTCTTTGAGCTCTCTTATCCTTTTCTAAGGGTATTCCTCTTTGTTTCTTCGCTTTTCAGGTGCTTTTGCTTTGCTTTCCTTGGCTTCTTAGTGCTTCCTCTTTCTGTTATTGTTCCTGGATTTGCTTTGCTTTGCTCTTTGGGCTTCCTTGCGTGTCTTTGCCGTGCATTGCTTGTGAAATTTCTTTTATTCTTTCTCTCCGGTGCTAAGCATTGGTGAATGTTTTTCTCTTTGTCCTGTGTTTGGCTTCTTTGCTTTGCCGTGATACACACGAGTAAAGCAAAGGAACGGACTACAGTATGGTGACCTTGTTTTGTTTGCTTTGTTTTCCTTGTTTGTTTTGCTTCCCCCGTTGCTTTTCAGTGGTGCGCCTTTTGCTTTGCTTTTTCCTGTCTTTGTGTCTGTTTTGTTGGTTCTTTGTCTTAGCTGTTCCTTTCTTTGCCTTAGCTTCTTCCTCCCTGAGGGAGGGCATTCTTTTCCTTTTTGGAGGATGGTTCTTGGCTTTGCTTTGAGTTTCTCCTGTGCTCTTCATTCTTCTGTGCCTTACCTGGCTTTGCCTTCCTCGTCCCCCTGCCCACGCCCTTGCTCTTGCTTGGCCTTCACTTACCTGATGTTGTCTCTCCCTCGATTGTTCTGTTTTGCCTGTTCTTTTCTGGCTCCTTTAACTCCAGCCTACTCTCTAGGCTTTGCTGCTGTGCTTGATGCATTTGCAGCTCCTTTGGAGTTTCCCAGGTGGGTCCACGCCTCCTGGGCATCCTTGCCTCTTCCCTTGTGGTGCTCTTTTGCTTTTCCTCTGATGGCTGGCTAGATCCATGCCCGGTAGCTCCCCTTACCTCCTCCTTGCCATGACTGCAAGTGCTCTGCCTTCCTCCAGAGAGCTGTTTGGTTCTAATTGGCAGCCGCAGACTCCTTCTCGGCTGGCGACCCTGAGGTTGCATCTCTGCTGGAGGTAGCAGCATGCCCAGGAGCTACCCTTTCCTCCTCCCAGGCATGGATGCTGAGATTATGGCCTCCTCCACACTCAGATGGCATCTCTGCTTTGCCATGAGAGTGTCTTCTCTTCCTTTGCCTTTTTCTGTTGTTGTTTCTGCTGCACGGGTTGATGTTGGTTTTCTTTCTTTGTTGTCGTACTGTATTTTTTCTGTCCTGCTTTGCTGCTCCTTCTGTGTTGCAGTGCATTGTTTTTGTTCAGATTTGTGGATTTCCTCTTTTCCCGTTTGCATTCTTTGAGCTCTCTTATCCTTTTCTAAGGGTATTCCTCTTTGTTTCTTCGCTTTTCAGGTGCTTTTGCTTTGCTTTCCTTGGCTTCTTAGTGCTTCCTCTTTCTGTTATTGTTCCTGGATTTGCTTTGCTTTGCTCTTTGGGCTTCCTTGCGTGTCTTTGCCGTGCATTGCTTGTGAAATTTCTTTTATTCTTTCTCTCCGGTGCTAAGCATTGGTGAATGTTTTTCTCTTTGTCCTGTGTTTGGCTTCTTTGCTTTGCCGTGATACACACGAGTAAAGCAAAGGAACGGACTACAGTATGGTGACCTTGTTTTGTTTGCTTTGTTTTCCTTGTTTGTTTTGCTTCCCCCGTTGCTTTTCAGTGGTGCGCCTTTTGCTTTGCTTTTTCCTGTCTTTGTGTCTGTTTTGTTGGTTCTTTGTCTTAGCTGTTCCTTTCTTTGCCTTAGCTTCTTCCTCCCTGAGGGAGGGCATTCTTTTCCTTTTTGGAGGATGGTTCTTGGCTTTGCTTTGAGTTTCTCCTGTGCTCTTCATTCTTCTGTGCCTTACCTGGCTTTGCCTTCCTCGTCCCCCTGCCCACGCCCTTGCTCTTGCTTGGCCTTCACTTACCTGATGTTGTCTCTCCCTCGATTGTTCTGTTTTGCCTGTTCTTTTCTGGCTCCTTTAACTCCAGCCTACTCTCTAGGCTTTGCTGCTGTGCTTGATGCATTTGCAGCTCCTTTGGAGTTTCCCAGGTGGGTCCACGCCTCCTGGGCATCCTTGCCTCTTCCCTTGTGGTGCTCTTTTGCTTTTCCTCTGATGGCTGGCTAGATCCATGCCCGGTAGCTCCCCTTACCTCCTCCTTGCCATGACTGCAAGTGCTCTGCCTTCCTCCAGAGAGCTGTTTGGTTCTAATTGGCAGGCGCAGACTCCTTCTCGGCTGGCGACCCTGAGGTTGCATCTCTGCTGGAGGTAGCAGCATGCCCAGGAGCTACCCTTTCCTCCTCCCAGGCATGGATGCTGAGATTATGGCCTCCTCCACACTCAGATGGCATCTCTGCTTTGCCATGAGAGTGTCTTCTCTTCCTTTGCCTTTTTCTGTTGTTGTTTCTGCTGCACGGGTTGATGTTGGTTTTCTTTCTTTGTTGTCGTACTGTATTTTTTCTGTCCTGCTTTGCTGCTCCTTCTGTGTTGCAGTGCATTGTTTTTGTTCAGATTTGTGGATTTCCTCTTTTCCCGTTTGCATTCTTTGAGCTCTCTTATCCTTTTCTAAGGGTATTCCTCTTTGTTTCTTTGCTCTTCAGGTGCTTTTGCTTTGCTTTCCTTGGCTTCTTAGTGCTTCCTCTTTCTGTTATTGTTCCTGGATTTGCTTTGCTTTGCTCTTTGGGCTTCCTTGCGTGTCTTTGCCGTGCATTGCTTGTGAAATTTCTTTTATTCTTTCTCTCCGGTGCTAAGCATTGGTGAATGTTTTTCTCTTTGTCCTGTGTTTGGCTTCTTTGCTTTGCCGTGATACACACGAGTAAAGCAAAGGAACGGACTACAGTATGGTGACCTTGTTTTGTTTGCTTTGTTTTCCTTGTTTGTTTTGCTTCCCCCGTTGCTTTTCAGTGGTGCGCCTTTTGCTTTGCTTTTTCCTGTCTTTGTGTCTGTTTTGTTGGTTCTTTGTCTTAGCTGTTCCTTTCTTTGCCTTAGCTTCTTCCTCCCTGAGGGAGGGCATTCTTTTCCTTTTTGGAGGATGGTTCTTGGCTTTGCTTTGAGTTTCTCCTGTGCTCTTCATTCTTCTGTGCCTTACCTGGCTTTGCCTTCCTCGTCCCCCTGCCCACGCCCTTGCTCTTGCTTGGCCTTCACTTACCTGATGTTGTCTCTCCCTCGATTGTTCTGTTTTGCCTGTTCTTTTCTGGCTCCTTTAACTCCAGCCTACTCTCTAGGCTTTGCTGCTGTGCTTGATGCATTTGCAGCTCCTTTGGAGTTTCCCAGGTGGGTCCACGCCTCCTGGGCATCCTTGCCTCTTCCCTTGTGGTGCTCTTTTGCTTTTCCTCTGATGGCTGGCTAGATCCATGCTAGGTAGCTCCCCTTACCTCCTCCTTGCCATGACTGCAAGTGCTCTGCCTTCCTCCAGAGAGCTGTTTGGTTCTAATTGGCAGCCGCAGACTCCTTCTCGGCTGGCGACCCTGAGGTTGCATCTCTGCTGGAGGTAGCAGCATGCCCAGGAGCTACCCTTTCCTCCTCCCAGGCATGGATGCTGAGATTATGGCCTCCTCCACACTCAGATGGCATCTCTGCTTTGCCATGAGAGTGTCTTCTCTTCCTTTGCCTTCTTCTGTTGTTGTTTCTGCTGCACGGGTTGATGTTGGTTTTCTTTCTTTGTTGTCGTACTGTATTTTTTCTGTCCTGCTTTGCTGCTCCTTCTGTGTTGCAGTGCATTGTTTTTGTTCAGATTTGTGGATTTCCTCTTTTCCCGTTTGCATTCTTTGAGCTCTCTTATCCTTTTCTAAGGGTATTCCTCTTTGTTTCTTCGCTTTTCAGGTGCTTTTGCTTTGCTTTCCTTGGCTTCTTAGTGCTTCCTCTTTCTGTTATTGTTCCTGGATTTGCTTTGCTTTGCTCTTTGGGCTTCCTTGCGTGTCTTTGCCGTGCATTGCTTGTGAAATTTCTTTTATTCTTTCTCTCCGGTGCTAAGCATTGGTGAATGTTTTTCTCTTTGTCCTGTGTTTGGCTTCTTTGCTTTGCCGTGATACACACGAGTAAAGCAAAGGAACGGACTACAGTATGGTGACCTTGTTTTGTTTGCTTTGTTTTCCTTGTTTGTTTTGCTTCCCCCGTTGCTTTTCAGTGGTGCGCCTTTTGCTTTGCTTTTTCCTGTCTTTGTGTCTGTTTTGTTGGTTCTTTGTCTTAGCTGTTCCTTTCTTTGCCTTAGCTTCTTCCTCCCTGAGGGAGGGCATTCTTTTCCTTTTTGGAGGATGGTTCTTGGCTTTGCTTTGAGTTTCTCCTGTGCTCTTCATTCTTCTGTGCCTTACCTGGCTTTGCCTTCCTCGTCCCCCTGCCCACGCCCTTGCTCTTGCTTGGCCTTCACTTACCTGATGTTGTCTCTCCCTCGATTGTTCTGTTTTGCCTGTTCTTTTCTGGCTCCTTTAACTCCAGCCTACTCTCTAGGCTTTGCTGCTGTGCTTGATGCATTTGCAGCTCCTTTGGAGTTTCCCAGGTGGGTCCACGCCTCCTGGGCATCCTTGCCTCTTCCCTTGTGGTGCTCTTTTGCTTTTCCTCTGATGGCTGGCTAGATCCATGCCCGGTAGCTCCCCTTACCTCCTCCTTGCCATGACTGCAAGTGCTCTGCCTTCCTCCAGAGAGCTGTTTGGTTCTAATTGGCAGCCGCAGACTCCTTCTCGGCTGGCGACCCTGAGGTTGCATCTCTGCTGGAGGTAGCAGCATGCCCAGGAGCTACCCTTTCCTCCTCCCAGGCATGGATGCTGAGATTATGGCCTCCTCCACACTCAGATGGCATCTCTGCTTTGCCATGAGAGTGTCTTCTCTTCCTTTGCCTTTTTCTGTTGTTGTTTCTGCTGCACGGGTTGATGTTGGTTTTCTTTCTTTGTTGTCGTACTGTATTTTTTCTGTCCTGCTTTGCTGCTCCTTCTGTGTTGCAGTGCATTGTTTTTGTTCAGATTTGTGGATTTCCTCTTTTCCCGTTTGCATTCTTTGAGCTCTCTTATCCTTTTCTAAGGGTATTCCTCTTTGTTTCTTCGCTTTTCAGGTGCTTTTGCTTTGCTTTCCTTGGCTTCTTAGTGCTTCCTCTTTCTGTTATTGTTCCTGGATTTGCTTTGCTTTGCTCTTTGGGCTTCCTTGCGTGTCTTTGCCGTGCATTGCTTGTGAAATTTCTTTTATTCTTTCTCTCCGGTGCTAAGCATTGGTGAATGTTTTTCTCTTTGTCCTGTGTTTGGCTTCTTTGCTTTGCCGTGATACACACGAGTAAAGCAAAGGAACGGACTACAGTATGGTGACCTTGTTTTGTTTGCTTTGTTTTCCTTGTTTGTTTTGCTTCCCCCGTTGCTTTTCAGTGGTGCGCCTTTTGCTTTGCTTTTTCCTGTCTTTGTGTCTGTTTTGTTGGTTCTTTGTCTTAGCTGTTCCTTTCTTTGCCTTAGCTTCTTCCTCCCTGAGGGAGGGCATTCTTTTCCTTTTGGAGGATGGTTCTTGGCTTTGCTTTGAGTTTCTCCTGTGCTCTTCATTCTTCTGTGCCTTACCTGGCTTTGCCTTCCTCGTCCCCCTGCCCACGCCCTTGCTCTTGCTTGGCCTTCACTTACCTGATGTTGTCTCTCCCTCGATTGTTCTGTTTTGCCTGTTCTTTTCTGGCTCCTTTAACTCCAGCCTACTCTCTAGGCTTTGCTGCTGTGCTTGATGCATTTGCAGCTCCTTTGGAGTTTCCCAGGTGGGTCCACGCCTCCTGGGCATCCTTGCCTCTTCCCTTGTGGTGCTCTTTTGCTTTTCCTCTGATGGCTGGCTAGATCCATGCCCGGTAGCTCCCCTTACCTCCTCCTTGCCATGACTGCAAGTGCTCTGCCTTCCTCCAGAGAGCTGTTTGGTTCTAATTGGCAGCCGCAGACTCCTTCTCGGCTGGCGACCCTGAGGTTGCATCTCTGCTGGAGGTAGCAGCATGCCCAGGAGCTACCCTTTCCTCCTCCCAGGCATGGATGCTGAGATTATGGCCTCCTCCACACTCAGATGGCATCTCTGCTTTGCCATGAGAGTGTCTTCTCTTCCTTTGCCTTTTTCTGTTGTTGTTTCTGCTGCACGGGTTGATGTTGGTTTTCTTTCTTTGTTGTCGTACTGTATTTTTTCTGTCCTGCTTTGCTGCTCCTTCTGTGTTGCAGTGCATTGTTTTGTTCAGATTTGTGGATTTCCTCTTTTCCCGTTTGCATTCTTTGAGCTCTCTTATCCTTTTCTAAGGGTATTCCTCTTTGTTTCTTCGCTTTTCAGGTGCTTTTGCTTTGCTTCCTTGGCTTCTTAGTGCTTCCTCTTTCTGTTATTGTTCCTGGATTTGCTTTGCTTTGCTCTTTGGCTTCCTTGCGTGTCTTTGCCGTGCATTGCTTGTGAAATTTCTTTTATTCTTTCTCTCCGGTGCTAAGCATTGGTGAATGTTTTTCTCTTTGTCCTGTGTTTGGCTTCTTTGCTTTGCCGTGATACACACGAGTAAAGCAAAGGAACGGACTACAGTATGGTGACCTTGTTTGGTTTGCTTTGTTTTCCTTGTTTGTTTTGCTTCCCCCGTTGCTTTTCAGTGGTGCGCCTTTTGCTTTGCTTTTTCCTGTCTTTGTGTCTGTTTTGTTGGTTCTTTGTCTTAGCTGTTCCTTTCTTTGCCTTAGCTTCTTCCTCCCTGAGGGAGGGCATTCTTTTCTTTTTGGAGGATGGTTCTTGGCTTTGCTTTGAGTTTCTCCTGTGCTCTTCATTCTTCTGTGCCTTACCTGGCTTTGCCTTCCTCGTCCCCCTGCCCACGCCCTTGCTCTTGCTTGGCCTTCACTTACCTGATGTTGTCTCTCCCTCGATTGTTCTGTTTTGCCTGTTCTTTTCTGGCTCCCTTTAACTCCAGCCTACTCTCTAGGCTTTGCTGCTGTGCTTGATGCATTTGCAGCTCCTTTGGAGTTTCCCAGGTGGGTCCACGCCTCCTGGGCATCCTTGCCTCTTCCCTTGTGGTGCTCTTTTGCTTTTCCTCTGATGGCTGGCTAGATCCATGCCTAGGTAGCTCCCCTTACCTCCTCCTTGCCATGACTGCAAGTGCTCTGCCTTCCTCCAGAGAGCTGTTTGGTTCTAATTGGCAGCCGCAGACTCCTTCTCGGCTGGCGACCCTGAGGTTGCATCTCTGCTGGAGGTAGCAGCATGCCCAGGAGCTACCCTTTCCTCCTCCCAGGCATGGATGCTGAGATTATGGCCTCCTCCACACTCAGATGGCATCTCTGCTTTGCCATGAGAGTGTCTTCTCTTCCTTTGCCTTCTTCTGTTGTTGTTTCTGCTGCACGGGTTGATGTTGGTTTTCTTTCTTTGTTGTCGTACTGTATTTTTTCTGTCCTGCTTTGCTGCTCCTTCTGTGTTGCAGTGCATTGTTTTTGTTCAGATTTGTGGATTTCCTCTTTTCCCGTTTGCATTCTTTGAGCTCTCTTATCCTTTTCTAAGGGTATTCCTCTTGTTTCTTCGCTTTTCAGGTGCTTTTGCTTTGCTTTCCTTGGCTTCTTAGTGCTTCCTCTTTCTGTTATTGTTCCTGGATTTGCTTTGCTTTGCTCTTTGGGCTTCCTTGCGTGTCTTTGCCGTGCATTGCTTGTGAAATTTCTTTTATTCTTTCTCTCCGGTGCTAAGCATTGGTGAATGTTTTTCTCTTTGTCCTGTGTTTGGCTTCTTTGCTTTGCCGTGATACACACGAGTAAAGCAAAGGAACGGACTACAGTATGGTGACCTTGTTTTGTTTGCTTTGTTTTCCTTGTTTGTTTTGCTTCCCCCGTTGCTTTTCAGTGGTGCGCCTTTTGCTTTGCTTTTTCCTGTCTTTGTGTCTGTTTTGTTGGTTCTTTGTCTTAGCTGTTCCTTTCTTTGCCTTAGCTTCTTCCTCCCTGAGGGAGGGCATTCTTTTCCTTTTTGGAGGATGGTTCTTGGCTTTGCTTTGAGTTTCTCCTGTGCTCTTCATTCTTCTGTGCCTTACCTGGCTTTGCCTTCCTCGTCCCCCTGCCCACGCCCTTGCTCTTGCTTGGCCTTCACTTACCTGATGTTGTCTCTCCCTCGATTGTTCTGTTTTGCCTGTTCTTTTCTGGCTCCTTTAACTCCAGCCTACTCTCTAGGCTTTGCTGCTGTGCTTGATGCATTTGCAGCTCCTTTGGAGTTTCCCAGGTGGGTCCACGCCTCCTGGGCATCCTTGCCTCTTCCCTTGTGGTGCTCTTTTGCTTTTCCTCTGATGGCTGGCTAGATCCATGCCCGGTAGCTCCCCTTACCTCCTCCTTGCCATGACTGCAAGTGCTCTGCCTTCCTCCAGAGAGCTGTTTGGTTCTAATTGGCAGCCGCAGACTCCTTCTCGGCTGGCGACCCTGAGGTTGCATCTCTGCTGGAGGTAGCAGCATGCCCAGGAGCTACCCTTTCCTCCTCCCAGGCATGGATGCTGAGATTATGCCTCCTCCACACTCAGATGGCATCTCTGCTTTGCCATGAGAGTGTCTTCTCTTCCTTTGCCTTTTTCTGTTGTTGTTTCTGCTGCACGGGTTGATGTTGGTTTTCTTTCTTTGTTGTCGTACTGTATTTTTTCTGTCCTGCTTTGCTGCTCCTTCTGTGTTGCAGTGCATTGTTTTTTGTTCAGATTTGTGGATTTCCTCTTTTCCCGTTTGCATTCTTTGAGCTCTCTTATCCTTTTCTAAGGGTATTCCTCTTTGTTTCTTCGCTCTTCAGGTGCTTTTGCTTTGCTTTCCTTGCTTCTTAGTGCTTCCTCTTTCTGTTATTGTTCTGGATTTGCTTTGCTTTGCTCTTTGGGCTTCCTTGCGTGTCTTTGCCGTGCATTGCTTGTGAAATTTCTTTTATTCTTTCTCTCCGGTGCTAAGCATTGGTGAATGTTTTTCTCTTTGTCCTGTGTTTGGCTTCTTTGCTTTGCCGTGATACACACGAGTAAAGCAAAGGAACGACTACAGTATGGTGACCTTGTTTTGTTGCTTTGTTTCCTTGTTTGTTTTGCTTCCCCCGTTGCTTTTCAGTGGTGCGCCTTTTGCTTTGCTTTTTCCTGTCTTTGTGTCTGTTTTGTTGGTTCTTTGTCTTAGCTGTTCCTTTCTTTGCCTTAGCTTCTTCCTCCCTGAGGGAGGGCATTCTTTTCCTTTTTGGAGGATGGTTCTTGGCTTTGCTTTGAGTTTCTCCTGTGCTCTTCATTCTTCTGTGCCTTACCTGGCTTTGCCTTCCTCGTCCCCCTGCCCACGCCCTTGCTCTTGCTTGGCCTTCACTTACCTGATGTTGTCTCTCCCTCGATTGTTCTGTTTTGCCTGTTCTTTTCTGGCTCCTTAACTCCAGCCTACTCTCTAGGCTTTGCTGCTGTGCTTGATGCATTTGCAGCTCCTTTGGAGTTTCCCAGGTGGGTCCACGCCTCCTGGGCATCCTTGCCTCTTCCCTTGTGGTGCTCTTTTGCTTTTCCTCTGATGGCTGGCTAGATCCATGCCCGGTAGCTCCCCTTACCTCCTCCTTGCCATGACTGCAAGTGCTCTGCCTTCCTCCAGAGAGGCTGTTTGGTTCTAATTGGCAGCCGCAGACTCCTTCTCGGCTGGCGACCCTGAGGTTGCATCTCTGCTGGAGGTAGCAGCATGCCCAGGAGCTACCCTTTCCTCCTCCCAGGCATGGATGCTGAGATTATGGCCCTCCTCCACACTCAGATGGCATCTCTGCTTTGCCATGAGAGTGTCTTCTCTTCCTTTGCCTTTTTCTGTTGTTGTTTCTGCTGCACGGGTTGATGTTGGTTTTCTTTCTTTGTTGTCGTACTGTATTTTTTCTGTCCTGCTTTGCTGCTCCTTCTGTGTTGCAGTGCATTGTTTTTGTTCAGATTTGTGGATTTCCTCTTTTCCCGTTTGCATTCTTTGAGCTCTCTTATCCTTTTCTAAGGGTATTCCTCTTTGTTTCTTCGCTTTTCAGGTGCTTTTGCTTTGCTTTCCTTGGCTTCTTAGTGCTTCCTCTTTCTGTTATTGTTCCTGGATTTGCTTTGCTTTGCTCTTTGGGCTTCCTTGCGTGTCTTTGCCGTGCATTGCTTGTGAAATTTCTTTTATTCTTTCTCTCCGGTGCTAAGCATTGGTGAATGTTTTTCTCTTTGTCCTGTGTTTGGCTTCTTTGCTTTGCCGTGATACACACGAGTAAAGCAAAGGAACGGACTACAGTATGGTGACCTTGTTTTGTTTGCTTTGTTTCCTTGTTTGTTTTGCTTCCCCCGTTGCTTTTCAGTGG
The DNA here is from genome assembly GCF_016699485.2 of Gallus gallus. Classification (NCBI taxonomy): domain Eukaryota; kingdom Metazoa; phylum Chordata; class Aves; order Galliformes; family Phasianidae; genus Gallus; species Gallus gallus. The sequence continues at coordinate 1,162,720 of NC_052537.1, forward strand.
TGCGCCTTTTGCTTTGCTTTTTCCTGTCTTTGTGTCTGTTTTGTTGGTTCTTTGTCTTAGCTGTTCCTTTCTTTGCCTTAGCTTCTTCCTCCCTGAGGGAGGGCATTCTTTTCCTTTTTGGAGGATGGTTCTTGGCTTTGCTTTGAGTTTCTCCTGTGCTCTTCATTCTTCTGTGCCTACCTGGCTTTGCCTTCCTCGTCCCCCTGCCCATGCCCTTGCTCTTGCTTGGCCTTCACTTACCTGATGTTGTCTCTCCCTCGATTGTTCTGTTTTGCCTGTTCTTTTCTGGCTCCTTTAACTCCAGCCTACTCTCTAGGCTTTGCTGCTGTGCTTGATGCATTTGCAGCTCCTTTGGAGTTTCCCAGGTGGGTCCACGCCTCCTGGGCATCCTTGCCTCTTCCCTTGTGGTGCTCTTTTGCTTTTCCTCTGATGGCTGGCTAGATCCATGCCCGGTAGCTCCCCTTACCTCCTCCTTGCCATGACTGCAAGTGCTCTGCCTTCCTCCAGAGAGCTGTTTGGTTCTAATTGGCAGCCGCAGACTCCTTCTCGGCTGGCGACCCTGAGGTTGCATCTCTGCTGGAGGTAGCAGCATGCCCAGGAGCTACCCTTTCCTCCTCCCAGGCATGGATGCTGAGATTATGGCCTCCTCCACACTCAGATGGCATCTCTGCTTTGCCATGAGAGTGTCTTCTCTTCCTTTGCCTTTTTCTGTTGTTGTTTCTGCTGCACGGGTTGATGTTGGTTTTCTTTCTTTGTTGTCGTACTGTATTTTTTTCTGTCCTGCTTTGCTGCTCCTTCTGTGTTGCAGTGCATTGTTTTTGTTCAGATTTGTGGATTTCCTCTTTTCCCGTTTGCATTCTTTGAGCTCTCTTATCCTTTTCTAAGGGTATTCCTCTTTGTTTCTTCGCTCTTCAGGTGCTTTTGCTTTGCTTTCCTTGGCTTCTTAGTGCTTCCTCTTTCTGTTATTGTTCCTGGATTTGCTTTGCTTTGCTCTTTGGGCTTCCTTGCGTGTCTTTGCCGTGCATTGCTTGTGAAATTTCTTTTATTCTTTCTCTCCGGTGCTAAGCATTGGTGAATGTTTTTCTCTTTGTCCTGTGTTTGGCTTCTTTGCTTTGCCGTGATACACACGAGGTAAGCAAAGGAACGGACTACAGTATGGTGACCTTGTTTTGTTTGCTTTGTTTTCCTTGTTTGTTTTGCTTCCCCCGTTGCTTTTCAGTGGTGCGCCTTTTGCTTTGCTTTTTCCTGTCTTTGTGTCTGTTTTGTTGGTTCTTTGTCTTAGCTGTTCCTTTCTTTGCCTTAGCTTCTTCCTCCCTGAGGGAGGGCATTCTTTTGCCTTTTTGGAGGATGGTTCTTGGCTTTGCTTTGAGTTTCTCCTGTGCTCTTCATTCTTCTGTGCCTTACCTGGCTTTGCCTTCCTCGTCCCCCTGCCCACGCCCTTGCTCTTGCTTGGCCTTCACTTACCTGATGTTGTCTCTCCCTCGATTGTTCTGTTTTGCCTGTTCTTTTCTGGCTCCTTTAACTCCAGCCTACTCTCTAGGCTTTGCTGCTGTGCTTGATGCATTTGCAGCTCCTTTGGAGTTTCCCAGGTGGGTCCACGCCTCCTGGGCATCCTTGCCTCTTCCCTTGTGGTGCTCTTTTGCTTTTCCTCTGATGGCTGGCTAGATCCATGCCCGGTAGCTCCCCTTACCTCCTCCTTGCCATGACTGCAAGTGCTCTGCCTTCCTCCAGAGAGCTGTTTGGTTCTAATTGGCAGCCGCAGACTCCTTCTCGGCTGGCGACCCTGAGGTTGCATCTCTGCTGGAGGTAGCAGCATGCCCAGGAGCTACCCTTTCCTCCTCCCAGGCATGGATGCTGAGATTATGGCCTCCTCCACACTCAGATGGCATCTTCTGCTTTGCAACTGGTTTTGCATGGTTTGATTTTAAATTCCTTTTCATCATCTTCTAGACATTCTTTATTTATCCTAAGGATTTCTAAGATTACTTCAGTTCATTTCTCACATGGTGCATTTTCTGCATCTGTTATTTTGAGGAGCCACTTACTCAAATCTGTTTCAAGATTCTCATCGAGGCAGCATGGTTTGTTTCTTTGGTTTCTCTGTGAAGAAAGCTTCTATGTTAATTTTGGAGCTTGCCTTCTTTAATGAAGTTGTTAAAGAATCAGTCAGTCGAATTTGTTCTTTTTTACTTTAACCTTCCTCTAGCCCTACTCCATGCAGTCATTTAAGCTCTTTGTGTATTTTCTGCCTTCGTTTCCATTTCTGTAATTTTCATTGCCAGTGGTGCTCACGGGCCTCTTTTGCTGCACGAAGGTATAACTCTCAGGGAGGTAACAGTTTCAGCGAGAACAGAAGTGCAAGTCTGTTTCAGCAATGGAATTAGTATAAAAATAAAACAAAACAGGACTATCTTGTCCAGTATCTGGTGCTCAGGATGAGGCTCCTTCTTATGCCTTGGACAAAGCTACGTTGTACCTGAAACATAGGGATTAATATCTCTTACAAATGTTATGTTTTCAGAAGTAGCGATGGACATTCTTAGTGCTCAGATAAATGGCTAATCCTCCTTTTAAGCCTTGCTAAGCTGTTGACCTTACTGATCCTTTTGGTTGGTGAGCTTCTCAGGTTAATAATAAATTAAAAAAAACAACAACAACAACCGTGCTTATCTTCTATGCTGTTTCAATTTTTTACTTTAGTCTTCAATACCGTGTCTCTGGTGTAATATGCCTAGGAGGCATGTTTCCTTTTTTTACCATCTTCCTTGAGGAGAAGCTGACAGTAACAGCTTATTGTTTATGCACTCGAAAATCCTTTGTTGTATTCTTACAGCCTCGTAGGGCTCATAGGTTTTTGACAAATCTCTTAACTTTAAAAATTAAATTTAAATTTAAACGTTAACAATTAATTAAAAACTTTTAAATTAGAAGTGGATGTTGGCAGTGCAGCACTAGAGGCTGAACCTCCCCACCAACGTTCTGTTCCGTTTTGTTGCTGTGTGACAGATGGCAGCAGAGGGGCAAAAAGAATGGCATCTGACATGGAAGTGCACATGAAGAAGAGGATGTGGCACAGAATTCCTCCATGCAGAAAAAAATGGCACCTACTGCCATCTGTTTTCCTGGCCAGCTGAAAACACTGTGTCCCTGATCCACTTAACAGAGAGAAGAGCTCTCTCTTCATGTGAAAGACATGAAGTTACAGTTCAAGTACCTTAAAAAAATGCAAACAGCGGGAAGCAAACAGCTTTATCCATAGCCACAAAAGCTGCTCCAAACGCTTCTGACTTCACAAGGTGACAGCAGTGACACATCTCCACATCTCTGGATAGAAGTTGGAAGGAACGTTCTAGAAGTGGCAATCCTTTTGTCCACGCAAGTTAAAGCTACTGCAATAGTTGCAACTGGAAAGTTACTATCTTTGTTACACTTAAGTCTTATTAGCAAACAGATTTACCCACTCATATACAGCACAGAAAGTACTGTTAAGTTCCCATCTGGCTGCTACTACCAGAGGAAATAACTCAGTTTCTGTGACAATCCACAGGGTTTACATGGCAATGGATTAGGTGAATTTCACAGATACCTGTGTTTCCCTGCTGTCAGCTCTCCAGCACCGTACCCCCCCTCCATACACAGAACCATATTCACATTTACCACATGACATGAGAGGAATCAACTCTGCCATTACCACAGCAATTCATCCAGACCTCACTTGAGCATAAAAGAGCCGCGAGGAAGGAAAGATGAAGGATAAATACAGTGTCATAAAACCTAGCTTGTGGTCGCTGATGAGCACAGCTGTAATAAGAGCACAAATGACAAACACCAAAAACACAGAATAGCACTTACTTACAGTGGAATCCACAGGCTACTCTTCTGTCATACTCAAATTGCAAGGTAGACAACCACCAGGTTTGCTGCAGCAGCTCCAAAGACTGTACTGCCTACTGAAAGCCTTCCTTAAGGCCAGGCCTCCACATCAGCTCCCTTACCATCAAAATCTGAACTTCTACTTCAGAGAAAGAAAAAGTCCCTTCTTTCTTTCCCCTGCAGAGGGAGAGAGGGAAGAAGCACTGCCAGCCCAAGGCACCTCACAGCTGGGCACCCACAGCACTCATCTCCCAGCTGAAGCCAATGAGCAGCTTGGCACTAGACACTGTGAGGTAATAAAGGGCACCACTAACTGTACAGAGGCTGATGTCACCTGCGTAGCCCACCTCCCTGTGCATTATGCACAAACAGCCAAAGAGACAACTGGCACACCTGGGTTGCAAGGTCAATAGTATATCGAGACTGAATGTGCTGGCTATCAAGGTGGGGGGGAAGCATACATCCATGAAAGACAAGTATTTGAATAGGTGACTGATCCAAGTTACACATTGCAGTTACAGTGTGAAGGAGGAAACATTTGCATAGTAATATTTTAGTGAAATTAACTGGAAGACGGAGTCTTCTCTCACAGCAGCCTGGTGTATCCTAACAAGCTGAGGCAGGGATTAAATGCTGTCTGCATGAGGGGAGATGTTAATTATGCTCAGCCCTCTTTCACCAGAAAATAAGGTTTATTTTAAAGCTTTAACTGAGTGAAAGAAACCACAAAGCAGCACTTTGCTAACTCTCCTGATCGTTCCAATCTCCAGCATATTTGGAGCTCCAAACAACTCTGTAAAAATAACCAGTATTTGGAGCAAACCTGTAAGAAACAAATACCAACCTAGAGCCAACTACCCCATTTACTGATGAATTGCACCTGGTATACGTGGGGCAGACCTGAGCAATTAGCTTGGCTCAGGGTGGCTGGGGCCATTCGGCCCATAGCTGTGCTCCTCACTGAAGTAACTGAAGATGCATATGTAAAGTTGTACATTCAGACTCAACTGTAGTTGATTCGGTATTCAACTTTACAGCCACCTAAAACACTCCCATCAAAGCAAACAACTTAAACTTGCATTTTAATGCATACAAATCCACAACAACCATAAGGTTGAGGATAAACATCAAATGAAATTTATGTATGTACACATAGGTGCCTATATGAATATACAGGGATCATTTTTTTGTTGCTTTTCTTATTAATCCATTAACAAAGTCCATCTACTCCTCATCTTTACATTCATACCTAAGAGTAACTTAAGTACACCACTTATCAGAAACAAGTATGTTTAAAAGATTTTTACTGTGGCTACATCAACACGAAACTCAACAAAGATAAAAGCATTACTGCTCTGGCCTGCCTAGTCTCGGTAATCATAATACGTTAAAATATACTTAGAAAGATTTTGTCCATACTTCATATCAATGTACCACACAGATTACAATATATGAGAATTTCAATGTTATTACACCATCCATTACATTAAGGAAACAGGATCGATTCATTTTTAAGTTATAAGAGATACTCTGTTAAGTGGTAAGGCTGCAATATGACAATATTGTACATACAGCTAGTCATCCATAAACTTTAATACCCAGAAATGTCTCCATAGACTCGAGGAGCTGACTCTCATTTTTAGAATAAATTAAGATAAAGGTATCAGACTACTGAAACTTTAAAAACACATATTAATCAACACAGTTGAATGGGTAAGCCCATTTTCAGTGTCTCAAATCAAGGCTGTAGTGCAGAGCCATGCAGAATGTTAGCATTTTTAAGATCTATTATTAGTATCATTGTTTTCATTCTGTCATTAATATTGAATCTTTAAAATTAATTTTGGGGGATTGTTTTCACCTTAAAATATTCTTATATCCGGAAATATTTTGATATTTATGTGATATTCTTATTGTTACACAAGATAAAGCATTCAGCTGAACTATGCTTAGCCACCTGACAACTATCTTTTCAGGTCTCAAAAATAAAAAACATTCCTATACTCACATTCTGACCTTAATTTGCTATGCAAGAGTCATACGTGTCTTCTGTGTGCGGACTCATGTTTCTATTCACCACCTTCAAATGAAACATAACTACACCTAAACAATGCATTAATTGAAACGTCATTGAAGTTTTGTCAAGTTTTTATGCCATTACCACCTTGCAGGCAAAGCTGTATTCAGTATAAAAGGGACTAGAAACATTACTTGGAAATTGTTGAAGGAATTGCAACACAGTTCACGATACTTCTTACATAGTAATTTCCGCTTTCATCCAGGCAATGCTGGTGACTGATGGACGGTTGGACTGGATGATCTTGGAGGTCTTTTCCAACCTTGGTGATTCTATGATGATTTTATGCCGATCCTAGTTTTCAAAGACCGCAGATACACTGCAAACACATTTCAAATACTAATGAATTAATTCTCTTAGCACTGCTATGATGTAGAAAACAGAGAATAAAGTAATATAGCGAGAGATTGTTACTGCTGGGGTAAGGAATTTCTTTTCTATTACATCACTTGGGATTTTTGCACTGATAATTAGTAAGATCCAGTAACTCATGTTTATTTGTGCATATATAAGACAAGTTACTTGGATTAAAGATGACCAAACATTTCATACACTAGAAGTGCACAACGTGGATTTCAGAAAGGAAAAAAAGCACAACAGAGAAAAGCATTAACTGGGAGCAAAAATCAGTATGTACCACAATTATCATATTTTTAGATGAATTTCTGTTCTTACTCTAATTTACTTGAGTTGCACCAGAATTCCAGAAAATTATGCATTGGAAATTCATACTAACAGCTTGACTGGAGCTATAATTCAGTCTTAAATTTTATTAATTTCTAACCAATGCACATATTTGCAAAATTAAAGCATAAATACAAGCGCAGAGCAATGAATTTGCTCTTCAAAGATGCTTTAATATTTTACCTCTTTTTCATGAGCTGAATGATTTTGGCACAGCAGTTTCCAGTCAGGATGATTTCATTCGAAGTAACAAGGGTTACTTTTACAGCTGGCCCTCATCCGTCACGTATCTTACAGGTAATGTCTCGAATAGTACAACTAAATATTACTAACAGGATTGCTTACAAAATCCATAGAACAATTAGTCTATAGATTTTAAAGCCATTAAACGTTCCTCCATTGAAACTAGATGGTACCATTTATTAACTGAATAGCTCTTTCATTCGTACTTACTACGTTTGCTCGGTAAATTAATGCTTTCAGAGCAATTTAAAATGTAAATTAATAGGAAAACACCAAGTCCTGCTGAAAACACACTAACATATTAAATGGGTGTTTTGTTCTCCGAGGAATCAGATTTTGAAATTACTGTTTTGAGAAGTTTCAGGAACTCTTTGTTGTCACTTCTGACAGAGTAAGCAAACACAGCCTCGCTTTTCAGAAATGATTTCCCAGCATTTGGTGCTCACGTGGACCTCTTGATAAGGAGGAGGGAAACATCAGGTGAGCGCTGAAATGGCTAACGCTGTATTTCAGTGTTACAATACTAATTCTTAACACCCAATTTCTCTACCATTACAGACTGCAGAAAGCCCATTCATACTCAAAGATGAGACTTTCAAACAACTTATGTTCCTCTTTTCCAAAATTATAAAATATTTAATTAAAAATCAGACAAAGTAAAGGATTTGCTTCATACTTGAACCATTACTTGACCTTAGAATATCTAAGCACTGATATGTAATACACAAAGTATTTGTGGAAACAGAAATACAGCTCAGAAATACAAGTTTATAAATGTAAGCATCTCAGTATGTAATCCTAACAATAGCTGAAAAGAATAAACTGAAGCAGTGAGAAGGTCAGTATGAGCATAATGATATTTATAATGTACTAAACATACAGGCTCAGCAGTCATGATTGGCAAGATCTCTTTGCAAAAGTTGCCTTCTCTATTTTCATGGATCTTGATGAGTGAACAGGTAGATAGAAGGAAATGGAAAGCCAGGACTATAAGACTTTACTCCTTCCCTTTGTTTCTGTTGTTATCTTCTCTTAGCCAATTCCATTCAACCAATTTGTTTTCTTTGAGCCACTGCTCTTCCTCAGATCCATCTTTTTCCCCCCTCTATCCAGGTCTGTCTCATTATCGAGCCCAGAAATCTTTCCTAAAATGAAGGAATGGTGTTTGGCTTACACGTGACACGTTCTCTGCTGCAGATCGGACAGTTTTAAGTAAACTACAGAGGGAATCCTGACAGAATTAACTAGGGCTTACCTCTGGTGTGTAGTGGGGGAGGATGAGCTGAAATAACTGCAAGCAGATGAAGCCCTGGTGATAGGATTCTCTACTGCAGAACTTCTTCCATTCACAGACTAAATCTAAAACAACTTTGATTATGATTTCTCTTCTGCATCTATCACATTTTACTCTCCCTCAGTCAAAGACAGCTTTTGAAGTTCACGGCTCGACACTACAGTAATCTGGCTTTAAAAGCTCACAGACCGGGATCAGAATCAATATAGACATACAAGACAAAGTGCTGATCCAGCACAGGCTCAGCCTGCTCATTCAAATTCATTCTGAAATAGTCATGGAGTAATTTTATACCAATCTCTGCTGAACAGGATGTCACAATAACATTTTCCTACAAAGAGACATCACAGATTGAATCTCGCTATTAACTGAGGCAACAGCACAACCCCTTCACTTATAACTGGGCAAGTCAATTATTTCATGTCCTCATCTAACCTCCTCAACTTTGCACAGTAGCATACTGTAAATTGCACGGAGTAGCCTGTTCCCAAGTGGATGGTAACACAAATGCTCTTGGGTGAGAAAGCAGCATCCCAGGTCTTGGGGCCCACGTGTGTGAGACGCTGAGTCTGTGTGCAGGTCGTGTGGTTGCAGGAGCACGATGAAATATGTTAAATCGTCCTCTGTTACTGTAGTCTCTTAATGGTCATACCCATTACAGCATTCGTTCTCATTCTCATCCCTGTCAGGAGCTGAGCTGTTTTGCTCATAACACGAGCGTGCCCTACTTGTCCCTCGGGAGTTAGCTGGAGATGGCATGCTTCTAAAACAAGCCGAC